>NW_022610971.1:0-46412 GCF_000309985.2 Brassica rapa
AAACAGTTGGTATTGGCTACATCTGATGAAGGGATTCATGAAGATGAGGAGATATTAAAGCAAAGGGATGAAGACAAGTGTTACTCATGGAAGTTCTAAGGCACTTGAGATCATCCGGGGGTCGCTCTCTAGTTCAATCCTGGAAGCTGATAGTCATGGTATGACAGCTAAGGAGGTATGGAAGAGCGTAGAAGAAGTGTATGGGGCAGATCTCATTTATGCAAGGTCTTTGTGCTCAAGCGAGCCATTGATGATCTGAAGCTAGATGGAGAAGAGCTCACTGAGCACATGAAGAAGTTTAAGTGTTTATTGACAGAGTTAAAGATACTGAGACCAAGTACCTGTGACATTGGTACACTGAAGAAACGAGTTGAACAGGATGAAGTCGTCAGCCTCTTGTTGAGCTTAGATGGGTCTTACGATCAACTCATTATGGCTATTCTTTATGAAGGAAACTCTACCTGACTTGGAGGGGTGTGTGGCTTGATAGAACAGGAACATCTAAGGAGCAACCTGTTGGGAAGGAACACAGTCTGAAGATACAACGAGTGATTGATTGCAAAAGTATGTATTCAGCATACATAGGAGACATAAAGGATGGTGGCAAATCAACTAGTGTACCTGAGGGGGGACAAGCTAATGAAGTGATCACTAGAAGAGAGTGGGATAAATTTGTAGCTGAAGCTAAGGCGCTGATGACTTCTAAGAAGCAGGGAAGTCATTCAACAAGTTCGAAGCCGATTATTGTTGATTCTGGTGCCAGCCATCACATGATAAGTGATAGGAATCTGATGAGTGAAGTGAGAACTGCTACTGGAAAGGTTCAGATGCAAATGGAGATCAAATTCCTATAGAAGGGATAGGAAACTTGAAGCTATTTGATAGAGAATCAACGACATTGTATCTACCTAAGTTCACTTCGAATTTGATATCGGTAAAGAGAGCTACTGTTGACTTGCAATGTCAAGTAGTATTCAGGCCAGAGGAGGTGGAGTTTCAAGATCTTACAACCGGCCAAGTGATAGGAAGGGGAGCAGCACCAACAACCTATACCATCTGCAATCAACTAAGCTCTCTAATCCCTCTCTATCTATGTGCATGAATAGTACTGCCAGATGGTTGTGATAGCATTACTTGGCATGCTAGATTAGGACATCCTCACACTCGCGCCCTTAAACTCATGATGCCTGATCTATCACTAAAAACACCTAGAGTGTGAAGCATGTATACTAGGGAAGCATTGCAAAACTGTGTTCCCCACATCTGAAACTGTCTATGCGAATTGTTTTGACTTGGTACACTCTGATGTGTGGACTTCTCCGTGCTTGTCTAGAGATAGTCATAAATACTTTGTGACTTTTATAGATGAGAAATCAAAGTATACATGGGTGACATTGCTTCCCTCTAAGGATAGAGTGTTAGAAGCGTTTATAAACTTCCAAGCTTATGTCACTAATCACTATAATGCTACTGTGAAGGTACTGAGATTAGATAATGGAGGTGAATACACAAGTCATGCATTCAAGAATCATCTCCTGAAGCATGGGATCATTCACCAAACCAGCTCTCCTACACACCACAGCAGAACGGTGTGCCGAGAGGAAGAATAGACATCTGATGGAAGTAGCTAGATCAATGATGTTTCATTCCAATGTTTCCAAGAGGTTTTGGAGTGATGCTGTTGTCTCAGCATGTTATCTCATCAACAGGACGCCAACCAAAGTCCTAAGAGATGTATCACCGTTTGAAGTGCTGAATAAAGTCAGGCCACAGTTGGACATCTTAGAGTGTTTGGGTGATCTGTTATGTGTTGATTCCAGGAGAGGAGGAGGAACAAGCTTGAGGCAAAGAGTACTAAGGCTATGCTCATGGATACTCTATCACTCAAAAGGGTTATAAGTGCTATGATCCAGTGAACAGAAGATAGGGTGGTCTAGAGATGTTAAATTCATTGAAGGGAAGGGGTATTATGAGGAGAAGGTATGGAGATGAGTTGAAGGATCTTACGCAAACACCATCAGATAAGGCAACAAATCTGAGGTATGTCCTGGAGAATCTTGGGATTAACATGTCCCAGGATCAAGGAACAAGAAGAGAATCACCAAACAGCACAAGTACTCAAGAGGAGAGAGGTACAAGAAGGTCTCCTCCTGATCATGAAGGGGGAACTGAAGCTGAATCACCAGTGCAACACCAACCAAGTGATTCAAGTGGGAGTCATGATCAAGAGGAAAGCATGAAGAAGAGGGCCGTAGATCAGACAGAGAGGCGCAGAATGATGATAGAAATGCGCAGACTGATGGGATGGAGCAGAGTGCTGAGGGCATCGAGCAGACAGTGGTACAGGATTCAGTGGAATCAGTGGGAGTTCAGGAACCAGAAACCGGAGTTCAACAGTTGAGGAGAAGTACGAGGGTGAGGAAAGACCCATCAAATTGGGTAAACACCAGAATCTACTACAATGCAGAGGCGGTAGCACATCCAAAACAGGCGGTGTGCTCATTTGCAGCGTATCCAGAAGAGCATATGGTCTTTATGTGCAATCTAGATGAGAATGAGATCCCAAGATCATATGAGGAAGCTATGAAGCATAAGGTCTGGAGAAACTCAGTGGGAGATGAAAGGGATGCAATGATTAGAAATGATACTTGGTATGAAAGTGAATTGCCAAAGGGAAAGAAAGCTGTGTCTAGTAGATGGATCTTCACAATCAAATACCGGGCTGATGGAACCATTGAGAGACGCAAGACTAGGCTGGTGGCAAGGGGATTTACACAAACCTATGGAGAAGATTACATTGATACATTCGCTCCGGTTGCCAAGCTGCATACTATTCGAATTGTTCTATCTATTGCAACCAACTTGGAGTGGGAACTGTGGCAAATGGATGTCAAGAATGCATTCTTGCAAGGTGAGCTTGAGGATGAAGTGTATATGCATCCACCACCTGGTCTTGAGCATCTAGTAAACCAGGGAATGTTTTGAGACTGAAGAAGGCAATATATGGATTGAAACAGTCACCCAGAGCCTGGTACAGAAAGTTGAGCACAACACTCAATGGGAGAGGCTTTAGGAAGTCTGAACTGGATCACACTCTCTTTACTCTGACTGGAGCTTCAGGGATCATTGTGATACTAGTGTATGTGGATGATCTGATAATCACAGGAAGTGATAAGGTTGGGATTCAAGCTACTAAAGAGTTTCTCAAATCTGTGTTTGATATCAAAGACTTGGGAGAGATGAAGTATTTTCTGGGCATTGAGATTTGTAGATCAAAGAAGGCTTGTTCATGTCTCAGAGGAAGTATACACTTGATCTATTGAAGGGAGTTGGTAAGCTTGATGGGAAGACAGCTAAGACACCACTTGAGGATGGGTATAAAGTACTACTTGAGGGGGAGATAGAAAACAATCAACTGTTTGAAGATGCAAAGCTGTATAGGAAGATGGTGGGGAAACTGATCTATTTGACAATCACTAGGCCAGACATATGCTTTGCTGTGAATCAAGTGAGCCAGCATATGCAAGCACCTAAGATGCATCATTGGAGTATGGTTGACAGGATTTTGAGTTATCTAAGTGGTTCGGCTGGCCAAGGAGTCTGGATGGGATGTAATAGGAGTACAGAGGTGGTTGGCTACTGTGATGCTGATTGGGCAGGAGATAGAGTTGATAGGAGATCAACAACTGGGTACTGTACGTTTATTGGAGGGAACTTGGTTACATGGAAGAGTAAGAAGCAGAAAGTTGTTTCTTGTTCTAGTGCTGAAGCTGAATATAGAGCTATGCTAAAGCTAACGAATGAGCTAGTGTGGATCAAAGGGATTTTGAAGCATCTGAGCATTGAGCAAGCCACTCCTATGACAATGCACTGTGACAATCAAGCAGCTATCCATATTGCCTCCAACTCTGTGTTTCATGAGAGAACAAAGCACATTGAAGTTGATTGTCACAAGGTGAGGCAAATGATTGTCCTAGGAGTGATTCTACCATGCTACACAAGGAGTGAGGATCAACTGGCGGATGTATTTACTAAAGCAGCTAGACAGAAGACAATTGAGTCCATTCACCATAGACTTGGGCTCATTGATCTTACCCCTAGCAGCTGATCCCCTTAGCCATGGAGTCTCCACTCTTTTTCCCTTATCAAGGTTTTGTCCCAATGGGTTTTCTTGGTAAGGTTTTTAATGAGGGAGGTCTTCATGGCTGCTCCAAGCTTGACAAGTTCCTAGTGTCAAGCTTGAGGGGGAGTGTTGAAGTGAAGACCAGATATTGGAGATAGGATGCCTTGGGAGTGATTGATGTATGGGTACTATCCGGACCAGCTATCCGTACAGTCCGTACTTGTGTGGGCATGATCAGAAGTGAATCTGGTAAATGGTAACAATGAGGATGTTACATTTACCACAACATCACTGATCGTGTAAGGAGAGGAGAAGAGCATGGATACAGGCTGTGACAGGCTGTCTATACTGGCTGGAAAGTAAAAGCATAAAGCAAGATGCTAAAGGCATAAAGCAAGATGCTAAAGCATGTGACACATCTGAGCCATCCATTCAAACCGGACAGCCACTCTTCCTGTTGACTCCACACGTTCTTAGCTCACATCTGATCTGATCCTAAAGGCTGAGTAGTCTATATTATTGTAAACAGGTCACTTTAATGAATGTATCGAGTTTTGAGTTCTTTCTCTCTATTCTCTCTATTCTCTCTATTCTCTCTACTCTTTAATCTCTCAATATCTAAATCTGGTACCTAAATCAATCTTATTCTCACTAAACTCGTGTTCTACACTCACTAAATCTAAATCTAATATGCTATTCCCAAACTGGGAAACTGGAATCACCTGATTTGAAAGTGGGATAACTTCTTTTCGCCAACTCCTATGAGATTTATTCAACTTCCTGGTGATTCTCCACCACTTTATGTATCCAAATCAAGCTTCTCACAAAGTGATTCATCCTGGTTTGATTTGAACGACGATGAAGCTGTGCTATTCCCAAACTGGGAAACTGGAATCACCTGATTTGAAAGTGGGATAACTTCTTCACGCCAACTCCTATGTGATTTATTCAACTTCCTGGTGATTCTCCACCACTTTATGTATCCAAATCAAGCTTCTCACAAAGTGATTCATCCTGGTTTGATTGGAACGACGAAGAAGCTGTGCTATTCCCAAACTGGGAAACTGGAATCACCTGATTTGAAAGTGGGATAACTTCTTTTCGCCAACTCCTATGAGATTTATTCAACTTCCTGGTGATTCTCCACCACTTTATGTATCCAAATCAAGCTTCTCACAAAGTGCTTCATCCTGGTTTGATTTGAACGACGATGAAGCTGTGCTATTCCCAAACTGGGAAACTGGAATCACCTGATTTGAAAGTGGGATAACTTCTTCTTGCCAACTCCTATGAGATTTATTCAACTTCCTGGGTATTCTCCACCACTTTATGTATCCAAATCAAGCTTCTCACAAAGTGATTCATCCTGGTTTGAATGGAACGACGAAGAAGCTTTGCTATTCCCAAACTGGGAAACTGGAATCACCTGATTTGAAAGTGGGATAACTTCTTCATCCCAACTCCTATGAGATTTATTCAACTTCCTGGTGATTCTACACCACTTTATGTATTCAAATCAAGCTTCTCACAAAGTGATTCATCCTGGTTTGATTGGAACGACGAAGAAGCTGTGCTATTCCCAAACTGGGAAACTGGAATCACCTGATTTGAAAGTGGGATAACATCTTCATGCCAACTCCTATGAGATTTATTCAACTTCCTGGTGATTCTCCACCACTTTATGTATCCAAATCAAGCTTCTCACAAAGTGATTCATCCTGGTTTGATTTGAACGACAGAGAAGCTGTCCTATTCCCAAACTGGGAAACTGGAATCACCTGATTTGAAAGTGGGATAACTTCTTTTCGCCAACTCCTATGAGATTTATTCAACTTCCTGGTGATTCTCCACCACTTTATGTATCCAAATAAAGCTTCTCACAAAGTGATTCATCCTGGTTTGATTTGAACGACGATGAAGCTGTGCTATTCCCAAACTGGGAAACTGGAATCACCTGATTTGAAAGTGGGATAACTTCTTCACGCCAACTCCTATGTGATTTATTCAACTTCCTGGTGATTCTCCACCACTTTATGTATCCAAATCAAGCTTCTCACAAAGTGATTCATCCTGGTTTGATTGGAACGACGAAGAAGCTGTGCTATTCCCAAACTGGGAAACTGGAATCACCTGATTTGAAAGTGGGATAACATCTTCATCCCAACTCCTATGAGATTTATTCAACTTCCTGGTGATTCTCCACCACTTTATGTATCCAAATCAAGCTTCTCACAAAGTGATTCATCCTGGTTTGATTTGAACGACGATGAAGCTGTGCTATTCCCAAACTGGGAAACTGGAATCACCTGATTTGAAAGTGGGATAACTTCTTCATCCCAACTCCTATGAGATTTATTCAACTTCCTGGTGATTCTAAACCACTTTATGTATTCAAATCAAGCTTCTCACAAAGTGATTCATCCTGGTTTGATTGGAACGACGAAGAAGCTGTGCTATTCCCAAACTGGGAAACTGGAATCACCTGATTTGAAAGTGGGATAACATCTTCATGCCAACTCCTATTGTTGAGTTGAGTTAAGCATATAAGTGAGAAGAGAAGAGGAGTTGAGGAGATGAAGAGATGAGGCAGAGTGGAGTTTAGAGAGAGTATGGTACGGACGTCCGTACAAGGCCGTACAAGCCGTACAGTCCGTACCATCCAAGCCTTGACCAAAACTTACCATGCATTGCCCAAGTGAAATGGTAAACGCGGAAGAGTTACTCAAGAGGAGAAGGATCAGAACGTGAGAGGATAAGGGAAGAGCATGCCAGGCTGTGACAGGCTGTAAGGAGAGGAAGCATGCGAGTCCTCTTATCCGTCCATCTCTAAAGCAACCTTTGACTCCACATGCTTCAATAGTGCCCATTTCGAGTTTTGGAAACCCTTGTAGCTCTCATATAAATATGTAACCTCACTCATTAATAAAGTGATGGAGTTTTGAGTCTCTCTCTCTTAAGTCTCTCTCTTGTTCTTAATCTCCAATCTCCTTAATTCTCAGATTAGACTTAATCACTCTTTAAATCACCAAATCTAATATGGTATCAGAGCCAGGTTCATTCAAAAGGAGAGAGTGATTTCGTGTTTCTAAATGTTCTTGAGTGTTCTTGAGTGTTCTTGAGAGTTGTCAAGAGCTAGATCCTTTAAAAGTCAAGTTTGTGTCTGTTGGTGTTTCTTTTGGAGAGTCAGCTTCAAGGGAGTCCCGTTAGGTGTTTGACAAGGTCAGAAGATGGGTCTAGCTTGTGGTTCAGCAAGGCGTGAAGAGAAGGAAGAGTCTTTGAAGGATAAAGCTGCTGAGAAAGATCAGACAGCAAGAGAAACAAGTGGAAGTTGCTTTAGTCTTGAAGAAAGTACACTGCTTGAGAAGATTGAAGATGTTTATGAGAACAAGGTCAGTCTTAGGAGAGTGTATGAAGTCAAGAGGGTGATTAGTGGAGGTAAACCAGGAAGAGAAGAGTTCAATAACCATGTGAGGAAGCTACAACATTTGTGGGTTGAACTACAAGGGTTGAGATCCCATGTGGATGGGGATACTACACAAGAGCAAGAGACGGTCTTGAAGCTCTTGGCGAGCATGGAGTCATCTTATGGGTGGCTGGTAGAGATGGTTCTAAGAGGGGAACAGCTTCCGGAAATGGAAGAGATTTGTGGGCTTATAAGAAGGGCGTATGAGATAATGAGAGATGATGAGAGGCTAACCATGAGTAGGAGTGAGAGCTCATGGAAGCCAACTGGGAGTAGGAGTGAGAGCTTCCAGAAGCTAACCATGAGTAGGAGTGAGGGCTCATGGAGGCTAACCGGGAGTAGGAGTGAGGGCTTCCGGAAGAAGAGAAGGTGCAGAATGCTATCCAAAGCTTCTATCAACATAGGAAAGGGTAGAAAGAGAGTTGTGGGAGAGTGTTCTTACTCAGCCTACATGGGGGAATCAGTAGAAGACAGTGGGGTGTTAAGAGAGCAAGCTGATGATCGCATCACCAGGAAGGAATGGAGAGTGTTCATGGAACATGTACAAGCCTTAACAGCAAGCAAGAAGCATGCTATACAATCCGGAGCTTCTAAACCCATGGTGATTGATTCTGGAGCAAGTCATCATATGATCAGTGATAGGAGGCTTATAAGTGAGATCAAGGCTGCAACAGGGAGTGTTAGGATAGCTAATGGTGCTATGATCCCAATAGAAGGAGTGGGAAAGCTCAAACTGTTTGAGAAGGACACGGCTGCTTTCTATATGCCTCAGTTCACTTCAAATCTCTTATCTGTGAAGAAAGCTACCATTGATCTGGATTGTCAAGTAGTATTCAGACCTGATGAAGTTGAGTTCCAAGATTTGAAGACTGGGAGAGTCATTGGCAGAGGAGACAGCAAAAATCAGCTATACCACCTCGACTTGGCTAAGACCTCTAATCCCTTTAATTCTATGTGCTTGAGTAGTACTGCTGAGAAGATTGATAGTATTACTTGGCATGCTAGATTAGGACATCCTCATGTTCGTGCCATTGAGTTGATAATCCCTAATATGTCATTCAATCACTTGGATTGTGAAGCATGCATATTAGGAAAGCATTGTAGGACTGTTTTCCCAACATCTAAGACTACTTATGAGCATTGCTTTGATCTAGTTCACTCGGATGTGTGGACCGCTCCATGCATGTCTAGAGACAGCCATAAATACTTTGTGACATTCATTGATGAGAAGTCTAAGTATACATGGCTCACATTGCTTCCATCTAAAGATAAGGTGCTAGAAGCGTTTATGAACTTCCAAGCATATGTATCTAATCAATACAATGCTACTGTGAAGGTACTGAGATCAGACAACGGAGGTGAGTACATCAGCAATGCCTTCAAGAGTCATCTAGCCAAGCATGGGATTGTGCATCAGACCAGTTGTCCCTACACACCACAGCAGAATGGTGTAGCTGAGAGGAAGAATAGGCACTTGATGGAGGTTGCTAGGTCGATGATGTTTCATGCAAATGTCCCAAAAAGATTTTGGGGAGATGCTGTTCAGACTGCTTGCTACCTCATCAACCGGGTCCCAACCAAGATACTGAAGAATCTATCTCCATTTGAGGTGCTGAATAAGAGCAAGCCTTTTATTGATCACCTACGAGTATTTGGGTGTGTATGCTATGTCATGACTCCAGGAGAACAGAGAAACAAGCTGGAGGCAAAGAGTACTAAGGCAATGTTTATTGGATACTCTATCACTCAGAAGGGATACAAGTGCTATGATCCTGAAGCAAGGAGAGTGATGGTATCTAGAGAAGTGAAATTTATTGAATCCAAAGGGTATTATGAAGAAAAGGAGTGGGAAAATCTGAAGGATTTGTCTCAAGCTCCATCTGACAGAGCAACAACACTGAGGGTGCTGTTGGAGAAGCTAGGGATAGGGTTATCCCAGGATCAGGAATCTGGAAGAAGAGAGTCTTCCAATCCTACTAGTGAAGCTGAAAGAACAACTCCTCTTGATCATGAGAGGGGGAATGGAACTGAATCTCATGAGCAAGTGCACAATCAAGAAGATTCAGGCCAGCATAATCAAGAGGTGACACAGGAAGTAGAGAGTGGTGCTCAGTCTAGTGGAGATGGGCAAAGAGAGTCTACTGGCTCAGATGAGAGTGGTACTCAGTCTAGTGGAGATTGGGAAGTAGATCCTGATGGGTCAAATGAGAGTGGTGCTCAATCAGGTGAAGATAGGCAAGAAACACAAGACGAACAAGTTCAGGAGCTAAGGAGGAGCACAAGGGTGAAGAGAGATGCTTCCAACTGGGTAAACACGAGAGTGTACTACAATGCCCAGGCTGTGGAGCATCCTTCTCAAGCTATGTGTTCCTTTGCAGAGTTTCCGGACGAGCATATAGCCTTCACAGTAAGCTTGGATGAGAGCTATATTCCAAGGACTTATGAAGAAGCTATGGCTTTAAAGGAGTGGAGAGATTCAGTTGCTGATGAGTCCGGAGCCATGATTAAGAATGAAACATGGTATGAGAGTGAGCTGCCTAAAGGGAAGAAGGCAGTGACTAGTAAATGGGTGTTCACAATCAAGTTTCATCCTGATGGAAGAATAGAGAGGCGCAAGACTAGGTTGGTGGCAAGAGGGTTTACTCAGACATATGGTGAGGACTATGTTGAGACCTTTGCTCCTGTGGCTAAACTTCATACTATCAGAATTGTATTATCTTTAGCTGTGAATCTTGAGTGGGATTTGTGGCAAATGGATGTGAAGAATGCATTCCTTCAAGGAGAGTTGGAAGATGAAGTATACATGCATCCACCACCAGGTCTTGAACATCTAGTAAAGAAGGGTAATGTGTTGAGGTTGAGGAAAGCTATCTATGGTCTCAAGCAGTCTCCAAGGGCGTGGTACAACAAGTTGAGTACTACACTGAATGGGAGAGGGTTCAGGAAGTCAGAATTGGATCACACTCTCTTTACCCTAACCACCTCATCTGGTATTGTGGTATTGCTTGTGTATGTGGATGATATCATCATCACAGGCAGTGATAAGGAAGGCATCAAAGCTACAAAGGAGTATCTCAAGGCAAGCTTTGAGATTAAAGACTTGGGGGAAATGAAGTATTTTCTTGGGATTGAGATATGCAGATCAAAGGAAGGATTGTTTATGTCTCAAAGGAAGTATGTGATTGACCTATTGAAGGGAGCAGATGCGTATGGAGGAAAGACAGCCAAGATGCCAATGGAGGATGGGTACAAGGTTCCACGTGAGGGGGAGATTGAGGATAGCAAGCCATTCCATGATCCTAAGCTGTATAGGAAGCTAGTGGGAAAGTTGATTTATCTTACCATTACTAGACCTGATGTGTGCTTTGCGGTGAATCAAGTCAGTCAACACATGCAAGTTCCTAAGGAGCACCACTGGCGGATGGTGGAAAGGATCTTGATGTATCTGAATGGAACTACTGGTCTTGGAGTATGGATGGGATGTAACAGGAGTACTGAGGTTGTAGGATATTGTGATGCGGATTGGGCTGGTGATAGATCAGACAGGAGATCAACCACAGGCTATTGCACATTCATTGGAGGCAACTTGGTAACTTGGAAGAGCAAGAAGCAGAAGGTAGTGTCATGTTCAAGTGCAGAAGCCGAGTATAGAGCCATGCTGAAGCTCACCAACGAGTTGGTATGGATCAAAGGCATCTTGAAGCACTTGGAGATTGATCAAGCAACTCCAATGACAATGCATTGTGACAATCAAGCTGCCATCCACATTGCATCCAACTCGGTGTTTCACGAGAGGACCAAGCACATTGAAGTTGATTGTCACAAGGTGAGGCAGATGATTGTGCTAGGGGTGATCTTGCCATGCTACACAAGGAGTGAAGATCAGCTAGCGGATGTGTTCACCAAGGCTGCAAGACAGAAGACAATGGAGTCCATTCACATCAGGTTGGGCCTCATTGATCTTGGGAAGAGAAGGAGCTAATCCCCTTAGCTGCAAGGTCTTAACTCTTTTTCCCTCATCAAAGTTTTATCCCATTGGGTTTTCTTTGGTGAGGTTTTTAATGAGGAAGATCTTGTGGCTTTCCAAGCTTAGGCTTTCACAAAGCTAAGCTTGAGGGGGAGTGTTGAGTTGAGTTAAGCATATAAGTGAGAAGAGAAGAGGAGTTGAGGAGATGAAGAGATGAGGCAGAGTGGAGTTTAGAGAGAGTATGGTACGAACGTCCGTACAAGGCCGTACAAGCCGTACAGTCCGTACCATCCAAGCCTTGACCAAAACTTACCATGCATTGCCCAAGTGAAATGGTAAACGCGGAAGAGTTACTCAAGAGGAGAAGGATCAGAACGTGAGAGGATAAGGGAAGAGCATGCCAGGCTGTGACAGGCTGTAAGGAGAGGAAGCATGCGAGTCCTCTTATCCGTCCATCTCTAAAGCAACCTTTGACTCCACATGCTTCAATAGTGCCCATTTCGAGTTTTGGAAACCCTTGTAGCTCTCATATAAATATGTAACCTCACTCATTAATAAAGTGATGGAGTTTTGAGTCTCTCTCTCTTAAGTCTCTCTCTTGTTCTTAATCTCCAATCTCCTTAATTCTCAGATTAGACTTAATCACTCTTTAAATCACCAAATCTAATACCTATGAGATTTATTCAACTTCCTGGTGATTTTCCACCAGTTTATGTATCCAAATCAAGCTTCTCACAAAGTGATTTATCCTGGTTTGATTTGAACGACAGAGAAGCTGTCCTATTCCCAAACTGGGAAACTGGAATCACCTGATTTGAAAGTGGGATAACTTCTTTTCGCCAACTCCTATGTGATTTATTCAACTTCCTGGTGATTCTCCACAACTTTATGTATCCAAATCAAGCTTCTCACAAAGTGAATCATCCTGGTTTGATGGGAACGACGATGAAGCTGTGCTATTGCCAAACTGGGAAACTGGAATCACCTGTTTTGAAAGTGGGATAACTTCTTCATCCCAACTCCTATGAGATTTATTCAACTTCCTGGTGATTCTACACCACTAAATGTATCCAAATCAAGCTTCTCACAAAGTGATTCATCCTGGTTTGACTGGAACGACGATGAAGCTGTGCTATTCCCAAACTGGGAAACTGGAATCACCTGATTTAAAAGTGGGATAACTTCTTCATCCCAACTCCTATGAGATTTATTCAACTTCCTGGTCATTCTCCCCCACTTTATGTATCCAAATCAAGCTTCTCACAAAGTGATTCATCCTGGTTTGACTGGAACGACGATGAAGCTGTGCTATTCCCAAACTGGGAAACTGGAATCACCTGATTTAAAAGTAGGATAACATCTTCATGCCAACTCCTATGAGATTTATTCAACTTCCTGGTGATTCTCCACCACTTTATGTATCCAAATCAAGCTTCTCACAAAGTGATTCATCCTGGTTTGATTTGAACGACGATGAAGCTGTGCTATTCCCAAACTGGGAAACTGGAATCACCTGATTTGAAAGTGGGATAACTTCTTCATCCCAACTCCTATGAGATTTATTCAACTTCCTGGTCATTCTCCACCACTTTATGTATCCAAATTAAGCTTCTCACAAAGTGATTCATCCTGGTCTGATTGGAACGACGATGAAGCTGTGCTATTCCCAAACTGGGAAACTGGAATCACCTGATTTGAAAGTGGGATAACTTCTTCATCCCAACTCCTATGAGATTTATTCAACTTCCTGATCATTCTCCACCACTTTATGTATCCAAAAAGCTTCTCACAAAGTGCTTCATCCTGGTTTGATTTGAACGACGATTAAGCTGTGCTATTCCCAAACTGGGAAACTGGAATCACCTGATTTGAAAGTGGGATAACATCTTTTCGCCAACTCCTATGAGATTTATTCAACTTCCTGGTGATTCTCCACCACTTTATGTATCCAAATCAAGCTTCTCACAAAGTGATTCATCCTGGTTTGATATGAACGACGATGAAGCTGTGCTATTCCCAAACAGGGAAACTGGAATCACCTGATTTGAAAGTGGGATAACTTCTTCATCCCAACTCCTATGAGATTTATTCAACTTCCTGGTGATTCTACACCACTTTATGTATTCAAATCAAGCTTCTCACAAAGTGATTCATCCTGGTTTGATTGGAACGACGAAGAAGCTGTGCTATTTCCAAACTGGGAAACTGGAATCACCTGATTTGAAAGTGGGATAACTTCTTCACGCCAACTCCTATGAGATTTATTCAACTTCCTGGTGATTCTCCACAACTTTATGTATCCAAATCAAGCTTCTCACAAAGTGATTCATCCTGGTTTGATTGGAACGACGAAGAAGCTGTGCTATTCCCAAACTGGGAAACTGGAATCACCTGATTTGAAAGTGGGATAACTTCTTTTCGCCAACTCCTATGAGATTTATTCAACTTCCTGGTGATTCTCCACCACTTTATGTATCCAAATAAAGCTTCTCACAAAGTGATTCATCCTGGTTTGACTGGAACGACGATGAAGCTGTGCTATTCCCAAACTGGGAAACTGGAATCACCTGATTTAAAAGTGGGATAACTTCTTCATCCCAACTCCTATGAGATTTATTCAACTTCCTGGTCATTCTCCCCCACTTTATGTATCCAAATCAAGCTTCTCACAAAGTGATTCATCCTGGTTTGACTGGAACGACGATGAAGCTGTGCTATTCCCAAACTGGGAAACTGGAATCACCTGATTTAAAAGTAGGATAACTTCTTCTTCCCAACTCCTATGAGATTTATTCAACTTCCTGGGTATTCTCTATCACTTTTAGGATTGAGTAGAGTAATCTGAGTGAATAAGAAAGACTAGAAGTGATTTAGAAGAGATTTGAGTATAAAATGAGATTAAGAGTCTAGTATAGAACCATTGAGAGACAAAGAGACTAAGAGAGACTCATAACTTTCTTCATCTTATTAATGAGACTGAGTTACAAATATATAGTGTCGAGATTAGGGTTTACAACACAAGAGGATAAGCTAAAGCATGTGGAGTCAAAGATGGTGGAGCGCTTCTTTTGAATTGATCCAATGAGGTTCTTCACATGTGTAAGGCATCTAGTATCTTGGATAAGATCCCTTTTGCCTTTCCAGCTGTGCCAGACTGTCACGCCCAGCTTCTTCCTTTCCCTTAACGGTCACAACTCATCCTAAGCTTTGGGTAAAGCTTCTTCCCTTCAACCGAGTTACTCGGGTAAGTTTCTTTTACCTTTGGTCGAGTTTGGTCGATACAATGTGTACGGCCGGTACGGCCTGTACGGCCTGTACGGTCCATCCGTACCAAACTCTCCCAAACTCTCCATGATCTCCATTCCTCAACTCTACACTTCCTTATCTCTTTATCCCTTCAACCCCTCATCTCTTCCTCTTATACTCAGCTCAATTCAACACTCCCCCTCAATCTTAGCTTTATGAAAGTCTAAGATTGGACAGCCATGAGATCTTCCTCATTAAAAACCTCACCAAGGAAAACCCATTGGGACAAAACCTTGATGAGGGAAAAAGAGTAAAGACCTCACAGCCAAGGGGATCAGCTCCTTCTCTTCCCAAGATCTATGAGTCCCAATCTAATGTGAATGGACTCCATAGTCTTTTGTCTTGCTGCCTTGGTGAACACATCAGCCAACTGATCTTCACTTCTCGTATAGCAAGGTAAGATCACTCCAAGCACAATCATCTATCTCACCTTGTGGCAATCAACCTCAATGTGCTTGGTTCTCTCATGGAACACCGAGTTGGATGCAATGTGAATGGCAGCTTGATTGTCGCAATGCATTGTCATTGGAGTGGCTTGATCAATCTCCAAGTGCTTCAAGATGCCTTTGATCCACACCAACTCGTTTGTGAGCTTCAGCATAGCTCTATACTCAGCTTCTGCACTTGAACATGACACCACCTTCTGCTTCTTGCTCTTCCAAGTCACCAAGTTGCCTCCAATGAATGTGCAATAGCCTGTGGTTGATCTCCTGTCCGCTCTATCTCCTGCCCAATCAGCATCACAATAGCCCACCACTTCTGTGCTTCCATTGCACCCAATCCATACTCCTTGATCCGGCGAGCCATTCAGATACATCAACAGCCTCTCCACCATGCGCCAGTGATGTTCCTTGGGAAGCTGCATGTGTTGGCTCACCTGATTCACAGCAAAGCATATATCAGGCCTTGTAATGGTAAGGTAAATTAATTTGCCAACAAAATTTCTATAGAGTTTAGGATCATGAAATGGCTTGCTGTCTTCAATCTCCCCCTCTCTTGGTACTTTGTAGCCATCCTCCATTGGCATCCTTGCTGTCTTGCCTCCATAAGCACCTGCACCTTTCAAAAGATCAAGTGTATACTTCCTTTGGGACATGAACAAACCTTCCTTGGATCTACAAATCTCAATTCCAAGAAAGTATTTCATTTCTCCCAAGTCTTTGATTTCAAACATAGACTTTAGAAACTCCTTGGTTGCTTTGATACCTTCCTTATCACTCCCAGTGATAATGATATCATCCACATACACAAGGAGAGCAACCATACCTGAGGGTGTCGTGAGTGTAAAAGAGTGTGATCCAACTCTGACTTCTTGAAGCCTCGGCCGTTTAAAGTTGTGCTCAACTTGTTATACCAAGCTCTTGGTGATTGCTTCAACCCATAAATAGCTTTCTTTAGCCTCAGTACATTCCCTCTCTTCACTAGATGTTCCAGACCTGATGGAGGATACATATAGACTTCATCCTCAAGTTCTCCTTGTAGAAATGCATTCTTTACATCCATTTGCCACAATCCCCATCCAAGGTTCACAGCCAAGCTTAAAATAATCCTAATGGTGTGTAGCTTGGCCACTGGTGTAAATGTTTCAATGTAATCCTCTCCATATGTCTGAGTGAACCCTCTTGCTACTAGTCTAGTCTTCTTCCTCTCAATCGACCCATCAGCCTTGTACTTGATCGTAAAGATCCATCTACTAGACACAGCTTTCTTCCCTTTTGGTAGTTCACTCTCATACCATGTATCATTCTTTATCATAGCTCCTGCCTCAGCTCCTACTGATTCCTTCCATTCCTTATCCTCCATTGCCTCTTCATAGCTTCTTGGAATGTGATTCTCATCCAAGTTTACCATGAATGCGCAATGTGCTTTTGGATATTGAGCAAAAGAACACACGGCCTGAGTAGGATGCTTCACAGCTTGGGCATTGTAGTACACTCTTGTGTTTACCCAACTGGAAGGATCCTTTCTCAGCCTTGTACTTCTTCTCAATACTGGCCCTTCTTGCGCCATCTCTTGTTCTTCTTCTTGTGGCAGCACACTTGTTTCAGATCTTTCTTCTCCTAGCTGACTTGCTTCAGCTCCTTCTTCCCTTAGCTGACTCTCTTCAGCTCCTTCTTCTTGATCATTTGATTCCACAGCTTGATCATGAGAGCCAGAACTCTCTTCTCTAGTTCTTGTTTCATTCCCCCCCTCATGCTCAAGGTTGGAAGTCTGATGATCCGGGACTGTGGTAGTACTTCTCCCCTCTTGATGTCCTTGATTCATGTTGATTCCAAGGCCTTCTAGGATAATCCTCAAGGTTTCAGCTCTATCAGAGGTAAGATCCTTCAAGTCTTCTTGAATCTGTTCCTCATAATATCCTTTCTCTTCAACAAACTTCACTTCTCTAGATACTAACACTCTCCTTGTGTTAGGATCATAGCACTTGTATCCTTTCTGACTTGATGAGTATCCAATGAACATTGCCTTTGAACTCTTAGCTTCTAGCTTGTTTCTTATCTCTCCAGGCACCATTACAAAACACAAACACCCAAAGACCTTCATATGCTCGAGAGAGGGCTTGTACTGATTCAGTACCTCAAATGGTGATTGTCCTTGAAGGATCAGAGTTGGTGTCCTGTTGATGAGATAACACGCCGTAGCAACAGCATCACTCCAAAACTTCTTAGGCACATTGGATTGAAACATCATGGACCTGGCTACTTCCATCAAATGCCTGTTCTTCCTCTCAGCCACACCATTCTGTTGTGGGGTATAAGGACAGCTTGTCTGATGAAGGATTCCATGCTGAGATAGGTGTAGTTTGAATGCTTGTCCCGTGTACTCTCCTCCATTATCTGACCTGAAAATCTTTATCTTGGCATTGTAATGGTTAGTCACATAGGATTGAAAGTTTTTAAATGCATCAAGTACCCAATCTTTGGTTGGAATTAAGGTTTACCAGGTGTATTTGGATTTTTCATCAATGAAAGTTACATAATACTTATGGTTTTCTCTAGATAGGCAGGGTGCAGTCCAAACATCAGAATGAATAAGATCAAAACATTTTTCATAAACAGTAGTAGACTTGGTAAAGACAGTTCTACAATGCTTGCCTAAAATGCAAGCTTCACAATCATTATTCTCAAAGGAAACACCTGGCAACATCAGTTTTAAAGCCTTATTATGAGGGTGTCCTAATCTAGCATGCCACAATGCATTTTTACTTAAACCAGAACTAGAAACAGAAGTAAACGAGCAGCTATATCTAGAAACAGGAGTGAGATCTTCAAGTAAATATAGCTCTCCTTTAGTCACTCCCTTTCCGATCATCTTGCTGCTTTTAATATCCTGAAACTTAACATCATTAGGACTGAATATAACATTGCATTGCAAATCAGTAGCACACTTCTTAACAGATAACAAGTTTGATGTAAATTCAGGCATATAAAAAGCTTTAGTTTCTTTATCAAACAGTTTAAGACTTCCTATTCCTCTAATAGGAATCTTATCTCCATTAGCAATCATTACATTTCCATTCATTGGCACAATGTTTTTAATCAAGCTAGTATCACTTATCATATGATGAGATGCACCTGAATCAATCACTAATGGCTTAATGTCATGAGAACTAGCAATATGCGCAAGGATACTAGATGGTTTGAATGCATGATCATTTCTAGCAAGGTTTGCAATCCTAGATTGATTTACCATTTCTATCAAGCTCTCATGCATCCTATCAGTTCTAGTTAGATTCTCATAGTTCTCTACCACCCTAGCACCAAAAGAATACCCAAAGATGTTACCATTCTCCTTGAACATCTTAATGAGAGCATCAAGGTCGGATCTCCTTAGATACTCTTGGTCATTGTTCCCACGGTTGCTTGGTGCCCCGGTGTAGGCAGCAAGAGACTTCCCATCCCTGCCTCACGCACATCTATCTCCTTTCCTTTGCTTGTACCAGCTCCACCCGTTCCATCTGATGCATTAGCCCTTGCTTCACGGTCCTTCATGAACTTTGCCGGCTTGAGGTGTGGGTGAAGGATCCAGCATTGGCTCTTCTTGTGGCCATGCTTCTTGCAGTGATCACAGTTCCCATTGAACCTCCTCTCCTCAAACTTCCCATGCGCAGCAACCTTGTTTGCTTGCGGAGCTTCACTCCCCTCCTCTTGAGTTGCTTGGCTTGCAAGGGAAAGGTCTCCCTTCTTTGTAAACAGCCCAATGGAGCCTTGCTCCTTCTGAATCCGTGCACACACATCCTCAAGATCAGGTAGATTGTCCTCCCTAAGCAGGTGCTGGATGAGACCGTTGTAAGCCGGGTTCAGCGTGAGGAGTAGCCCAAAGACCTTGTCTTGCTCTCTCCTCTTGTTAAGCTCATCAGCATCCGTTGTGCTTGGCCTAAGCATCTCCATCTCGGACCAGAGACTCCTGAATCTCCCTAGATGCTTGGTGAACTCCATGTCTTCTTGTACAAGGTTGTTGATGGCTTGCTTCACTTCAAACACTCGGCTTAGGTTTGAAGTGTTGCCATACACCTTCTTCAAGGTATCCCACAGCTCTTTAGCAGACTCACAGTAGCTGTATGCATCCAGAATAGCCGGCTCAAGGGACGCATGGAGCACTGACATCACCAACATGTCCTCTTGATGCCACTTCTCTTCTGCCTTGCTTGCCGCTTCATCTTCAGCCTCTCCTTGAGTGATGAGCTTTGGAGCTTCTCCTGGCGTGATGTGCTTCCAAAGCCCCTTGCTTCCCACTGTGGTTCTCACCATCCGAGACCACACCAAGTAGTTGTTTCCCTTGAAACAAACCGCCACCTTCATGTTCATGTTCATCCCACTCTCCATGTTGAATGTAGAACCCTTTAGACTTCAATAACTTTCTCTTGAGGTAACTGTCTTGAGCGAACACTAGCAGCTTCAAACACCCAATATAACTCAGAAAGACTACCCAGAACCGCTTAAGAACACAAGAACACCAAACTGTTTCTTCAAACCTTCAACCTTGAATCTTCAAAGAACCCAACGAAACCAAGTTCTCTAGGAACCTGGCTCTGATACCATATCACTTTTAGGATTGAGTAGAGTAATCTGAGTGAATAAGAAAGACTAGAAGTGATTTAGAAGAGATTTGAGTATAAAATGAGATTAAGAGTCTAGTATAGAACCATTGAGAGACAAAGAGACTAAGAGAGACTCATAACTTTCTTCATCTTATTAATGAGACTGAGTTACAAATATATAGTGTCGAGATTAGGGTTTACAACACAAGAGGATAAGCTAAAGCATGTGGAGTCAAAGAGGGTGGAGCGCTTCTTTTGAATTGATCCAATGAGGTTCTTCACATGTGTAAGGCATCTAGTATCTTGGATAATCCCTTTTGCCTTTCCAGCTGTGCCAGACTGTCACGCCCAGCTTCTTCCTTTCCCTTAACGGTCACAACTCATCCTAAGCTTTGGGTAAAGCTTCTTCCCTTCAACCGAGTTACTCGGGTAAGTTTCTTTTACCTTTGGTCGAGTTTGGTCGATACAATGTGTACGGCCGGTACGGCCTGTACGGCCTGTACGGTCCATCCGTACCAAACTCTCCCAAACTCTCCATGATCTCCATTCCTCAACTCTACACTTCCTTATCTCTTTATCCCTTCAACCCCTCATCTCTTCCTCTTATACTCAGCTCAATTCAACATTCTCCACCACTTTATGTATCCAAATCAAGCTTCTCACAAAGTGATTCATCCTGGTTTGAATGGAACGACGAAGAAGCTTTGCTATTCCCAAACTGGGAAACTGGAATCACCTGATTTGAAAGTGGGATAACTTCTTCATCCCAACTCCTATGAGATTTATTCAACTTCCTGGTGATTCTACACCACTTTATGTATTCAAATTAAGCTTCTCACAAAGTGATTCATCCTGGTTTGATTGGAACGACGAAGAAGCTGTGCTATTCCCAAACTGGGAAACTGGAATCACCTGATTTGAAAGTGGGATAACATCTTCATGCCAACTCCTATGAGATTTATTCAACTTCCTGGTGATTCTCCACCACTTTATGTATCCAAATCAAGCTTCTCACAAAGTGATTCATCCTGGTTTGATTTGAACGACGATGAACCTGTGCTATTCCCAAACTGGGAAACTGGAATCACCTGATTTGAAAGTGGGATAACTTCTTCATCCCAACTCCTATGAGATTTATTCAACTTCCTGGTCATTCTCCACCACTTTATGTATCCAAATTAAGCTTCTCACAAAGTGATTCATCCTGGTCTGATTGGAACGACGATGAAGCTGTGCTATTCCCAAACTGGGAAACTGGAATCACCTGATTTGAAAGTGGGATAACTTCTTCATCCCAACTCCTATGAGATTTATTCAACTTCCTGGTCATTCTCCACCACTTTATGTATCCAAAAAGCTTCTCACAAAGTGCTTCATCCTGGTTTGATTTGAACGACGATTAAGCTGTGCTATTCCCAAACTGGGAAACTGAAATCACCTGATTTGAAAGTGGGATAACATCTTTTCGCCAACTCCTATGAGATTTATTCAACTTTCTGGTGATTCTCCACCACTTTATGTATCCAAATCAAGCTTCTCACAAAGTGATTCATCCTGGTTTGATTTGAACGACGATGAAGCTGTGCTATTCCCAAAAACTGATTTTAAACTTCTTCATCCTATTTATTCAACTTCCTGGTGATTCTCCACCACTTTATGTATTCCAAATCAAGCTTCTCACAAAGTGATTCATCCTGGTTTGATTGGAACGACGAAAAGCTGTGCTATTCCCAAACTGGGAAACTGGAATCACCTGATTTGAAAGTGGGATAACTTCTTCACGCCAACTCCTATGAGATTTATTCAACTTCCTGGTGATTCTCCACCACTTTATGTATCCAAATCAAGCTTCTCACAAAGTGATTCATCCTGGTTTGATTGGAACGACGAAGAAGCTGTGCTATTCCCAAACTGGGAAACTGGAATCACCTGATTTGAAAGTGGGATAATTCTTTTCGCCAACTCCTATGAGATTTATTCAACTTCCTGGTGATTCTCCACCACTTTATGTATCCAAATCAAGCTTCTCACAAAGTGATTCATCCTGGGTTTGATTGGAACGACGATGAAGCTGTGCTATTCCAAACTGGGAAACTGGAATCACCTGATTTGAAAGTGGGATAACTTCTTCACCCAACTCCTATGAGATTTATTCAACTTCCTGGTGATTCTCCACCACTTTATGTATCCAAATCAAAGCTTCTCACAAGTGATTCATCCTGGTTTGATTGGAACGACGAAGAAGCTGTGCTATTCCCAAACTGGGAAACTGGAATCACCTGATTTGAAAGTGGGATAACTTCTTCATCCAACTCCTATGAGATTTATTCAACTTCCTGGTGATTCTCCACCACTTTATGTATCCAAATCAAGCTTCTCACAAAGTGATTCATCCTGTTTGATTTGAACGACGATGAAGCTGTGCTATTCCCAAACTGGGAAACTGGAATCACCTGATTTGAAAGTGGGATAACTTCTTCATCCCAACTCCTATGAGATTTATTCAACTCCTCCTGGTGATTCTACCACCACTAAATGTATCCAAATCAAGCTTCTCACAAAGTGATTCATCATCTGGTTTGACTGGAACGACGATGAAGCTGTGCTATTCCCAAACTGGGAAACTGGAATCACCTGATTTAAAAGTGGGATAACTTCTTCATCCCAACTCCTATGAGATTTATTCAACTTCCTGGTCATTCTCCCACCACTTTATGTATCCAAATCAAGCTTCTCACAAAGTGATTCATCCTGGTTTGACTGGAACGACGATGAAGCTGTGCAATTCCCAAACTGGGAAACTGGAATCACCTGATTTGAAAAGTGGGATAACTTCTTCATCCCAACTCCTATGAGATTTATTCAACTTCCTGGTCATTCTCCACCACTTTATGTATCCAAATCAAGCTTCTCACAAAGTGATTCATCCTGGTTTGACTGGAACGACGATGAAGTTGTGCTATCCCAAACGGGAAACTGGAATCACCTGATTTCAAAGTAGGATAACTTCTTCATCCCAACTCCTATGAGATTTATTCAACTTCCTGGTGATTCTCCACCACTTTATGTATCCAAATCAAGCTTCTCACAAAGTGATTCATCCTGGTTTGATTTGAACGACAGAGAAGCTGTCCTATTCCCAAACTGGGAAACTGGAATCACCTGATTTGAAAGTGGGATAACTTCTTTTCGCCAACTCCTATGTGATTTATTCAACTTCCTGGTGATTCTCCACAACTTTATGTATCCAAATCAAGCTTCTAACAAAGTGAATCATCCTGGTTTGATGGGAACGACGATGAAGCTGTGCTATTGCCAAACTGGGAAACTGGAATCACCTGATTTGAAAGTGGGATAACTTCTTCATCCCAACTCCTATGAGATTTATTCAACTTCCTGGTGATTCTACACCACTAAATGTATCCAAATCAAGCTTCTCACAAAGTGATTCATCCTGGTTTGACTGGAACGACGATGAAGCTGTGCTATTCCCAAACTGGGAAACTGGAATCACCTGATTTGAAAGTGGGATAACTTCTTCATCCCAACTCCTATGAGATTTATTCAACTTCCTGGTCATTCTCCCCCACTTTATGTATCCAAATCAAGCTTCTCACAAAGTGATTCATCCTGGTTTGACTGGAACGACGATGAAGCTGTGCTATTCCCAAACTGGGAAACTGGAATCACCTGATTTAAAAGTAGGATAACTTCTTCTTGCCAACTCCTATGAGATTTATTCAACTTCCTGGGTATTCTCCACCACTTTATGTATCCAAATCAAGCTTCTCACAAAGTGATTCATCCTGGTTTGAATGGAACGACGAAGAAGCTTTGCTATTCCCAAACTGGGAAACTGGAATCACCTGATTTGAAAGTGGGATAACTTCTTCATCCCAACTCCTATGAGATTTATTCAACTTCCTGGTGATTCTCCACACTTTATGTATTCAAATCAAGCTTCTCACAAAGTGATTCATCCTGGTTTGATTGGAACGACGAAGATGTTGTGCTATTCCCAAACTGGGAAACTGGAATCACCTGATTTGAAAGTGGGATAACTTCTTCTTGCCAACTCCTATGAGATTTATTCAACTTCCTGGTGATTCTACACCACTTTATGTATCCAAATCAAGCTTCTCACAAAGTGATTCATACTGGTTTGATTGGAACGACAAAGAAGCTGTCCTATTCCCAAACTGGGAAACTGGAATCACCTGATTTGAAAGTGGGATAGCTTCTTTTCGCCAACTCCTATGAGATTTATTCAACTTCCTGGTGATTCTCCACCACTTTATGTATCCAAATCAAGCTTCTCACAAAGTGATTCATCCTGGTTTGATTGGAACGACGATGAAGCTGTGCTATTCCCAAACTGGGAAACTGGAATCCCCTGATTTGAAAGTGGGATAACTTCTTCACGCCAACTCCTATGTGATTTATTCAACTTCCTGGCGATTCTCCACCACTTTATGTATCCAAATCAAGCTTCTCACAAAGTGATTCATCCTGGTTTGATTGGAACGACGAAGAAGCTGTGCTATTCCCAAACTGGGAAACTGGAATCACCTGATTTGAAAGTGGGATAACATCTTCATTCATCCCAACTCCTATGAGATTTATTCAACTTCCTGGTGATTCTCCACCACTTTATGTATCCAAATCAAGCTTCTCACAAAGTGATTCATCCTGGTTTGATTTGAAACGACGATGAAGCTGTGCTATTCCCAAACTGGGAAACTGGAATCACCTGATTTGAAATTGGGATAACTTCTTCATCCCAACTCCTATGAGATTTATTCAACTTCCTGGTGATTCTAAACCACTTTATGTATCCAAATCAAGCTTCTCACAAAGTGATTCATCCTGGTTTGATTGGAACGACGAAGAAGCTGTGCTATTCCCAAACTGGGAAACTGGAATCACCTGATTTGAAAGTGGGATAACATCTTCATGCCAACTCCTATGAGATTTATTCAACTTCCTGGTGATTCTCCACCACTTTATGTATCCAAATCAAGCTTCTCACAAAGTGATTTATCCTGGTTTGATTTGAACGACAGAGAAGCTGTCCTATTCCCAAACTGGGAAACTGGAATCACCTGATTTGAAAGTGGGATAACTTCTTTTCGCCAACTCCTATGTGATTTATTCAACTTCCTGGTGATTCTCCACAACTTTATGTATCCAAATCAAGCTTCTCACAAAGTGAATCATCCTGGTTTGATGGGAACGACGATGAAGCTGTGCTATTGCCAAACTGGGAAACTGGAATCACCTGTTTTGAAACTGGGATAACTTCTTCATCCAAACTCCTATGAGATTTATTCAACTTCATGGTGATTCTACACCACTAAATGTATCCAAATCAAGCTTCTCACAAAGTGATTCATCCTGGTCTGACTGGAACGACGATGAAGCTGTGCTATTCCCAAACTGGGAAACTGGAATCACCTGATTTAAAAGTGGGATAACTTCTTCATCCCAACTCCTATGAGATTTATTCAATTTCCTGGTCATTCTACCCCACTTTATGTATCCAAATCAAGCTTCTCACAAAGTGATTCATCCTGGTTTGACTGGAACGACGATGAAGCTGTGCTATTCCCAAACTGGGAAACTGGAATCACCTGATTTAAAAGTAGGATAACTTCTTCATCCCACCAACTCCTATGAGATTTATTCAACTTCCTGGTGATTCTCCACCACTTTATGTATCCAAATTAAGCTTCTCACAAAGTGATTCATCCTGGTCTGATTGGAACGACGATGAAGCTGTGCTATTCCCAAACTGGGAAACTGGAATCACCTGATTTGAAGTGGGATAACTTCTTCATCCCAACTCCTATGAGATTTATTCAACTTCCTGGTCATTCTCCACCACTTTATGTATCCAAAAAGCTTCTCACAAAGTGCTTCATCCTGGTTTGATTTGAACGACGATTAAGCTGTGCTATTCCCAAACTGGGAAACTGGAATCACCTGATTTGAAAGTGGGATAACATCTTTTCGCCAACTCCTATGAGATTTATTCAACTTCCTGGTGATTCTCCACCACTTTATGTATCCAAATCAAGCTTCTCACAAAGTGATTCATCCTGGTTTGATTTGAACGACGATGAAGCTGTGCTATTCCCAAACAGGGAAACTGGAATCACCTGATTTGAAAGTGGGATAACTTCTTCATCCCAACTCCTATGAGATTTATTCAACTTCCTGGTGATTCTACACCACTTTATGTATTCAAATCAAGCTTCTCACAAAGTGATTCATCCTGGTTTGATTGGAACGACGAAGAAGCTGTGCTATTTCCAAACTGGGAAACTGGAATCACCTGATTTGAAAGTGGGATAACTTCTTCACGCCAACTCCTATGAGATTTATTCAACTTCCTGGTGATTCTCCACCACTTTATGTATCCAAATCAAGCTTCTCACAAAGTGATTCATCCTGGTTTGATTGGAACGACGAAGAAGCTGTGCTATTCCCAAACTGGGAAACTGGAATCACCTGATTTGAAAGTGGGATAACTTCTTTTCTCCAACTCCTATGAGATTTATTCAACTTCCTGGTGATTCTCCACCACTTTATGTATCCAAATAAAGCTTCTCACAAAGTGATTCATCCTGGTTTGATTTGAACGACGATGAAGCTGTGCTATTCCCAAACTGGGAAACTGGAATCACCTGATTTGAAAGTGGGATAACTTCTTCACGCCAACTCCTATGTGATTTATTCAACTTCCTGGTGATTCTCCACCACTTTATGTATTCAAATCAAGCTTCTCACAAAGTGATTCATCCTGGTTTGATTGGAACGACGAAGAAGCTGTGCTATTCCCAAACTGGGAAACTGGAATCACCTGATTTGAAAGTGGGATAACATGTTCATCCCAACTCCTATGAGATTTATTCAACTTCCTGGTGATTCTCCACCACTTTATGTATCCAAATCAAGCTTCTCACAAAGTGATTCATCCTGGTTTGATTTGAACGACGATGAAGCTGTGCTATTCCCAAACTGGGAAACTGGAATCACCTGATTTGAAAGTGGGATAACTTCTTCATCCCAACTCCTATGAGATTTATTCAACTTCCTGGTGATTCTTATGAGATTAAGAGATCCTTAGAGTAATCAGAATAAAGAGAGTGTTTAAGGAGTGATTAAGAGAAGTTTGTGAAAGATTAAGTAACTAGATTGAATCGTTTAGAGTCTAAGAGAGAACCATAGTGTCTAAGAGATTAGAGAGACTCAAACTGCATAATCTTATTAATGAGTGAGGTTACATATTTATATGGAAAGCATTAGGGTTTACAAGAGGCGAAATGGGCACTATTGAAGCATGTAGAGTCAAGGTTGCTTTCCGGATGATTGGATGGTAAGGCTCACACGCTTTGCCTCTTTACAGCCTGTTCCAGCCTGGCACGCTCTTCCCTTATCCACTCAACGGTCTGATCCCTTCTCCTTAAGTCCCCAAGGTAACATTTCCTTGTTACCGTTTCACTTGGTCGAGTTGGGTAAGTTTTGGTCGAGACCTTTGGTACGGACGGTACGGCCATGTACGGCCTTGTACGGACGTCCGTACCATTCACACCCAAACTCCCTAAGCTTCTCCATCTCTTCTCCTCTTCAACTCCTCTTCTCTCCATACCAATATAATCAACTCAACTCAACACTCCCCCTCAAGCTTAGCTTTGTGAAAGCCTAAGCTTGGAAAGCTACAAGATCTTCCTCATTAAAAACCTCACCAAAGAAAACCCAATGGGATAAAACTTTGATGAGGGAAAAAGAGTAAAGACCTTGCAGCTAAGGGGATTAGCTCCTTCTCTTCCCAAGATCAATGAGGCCCAACCTGGTGTGAATGGACTCCATTGTCTTCTGTCTTGCAGCCTTGGTAAACACATCCGCTAACTGATCTTCACTCCTTGTGTAGCATGGTAAGATGACTCCTAAGATGATCATCTGCCTCACCTTGTGACAGTCAACTTCAATGTGCTTGGTTCTCTCATGGAACACCGAGTTGGAGGCAATGTGAATGGCGGCTTGGTTGTCACAATGCATGGTCATTGGCGTGGCTTGATCAATCTCCAAATGCTTCAAGATGCCTTTGATCCATACTAACTCGTTGGTGAGCTTCAGCATAGCTCTATACTCAGCTTCTGCACTTGAGCAAGACACCACCTTCTGCTTCTTACTCTTCCAAGTCACCAAGTTGCCTCCAATGAATGTGCAATAGCCTGTGGTTGATCTCCTGTCTGCTCTATCACCAGCCCAATCCGCATCACAGTATCCCACCACCTCAGTGCTTCCATTGCAGCCCATCCATACTCCTTGATCAGGTGAGCCGTTGAGATACATCAAGATCCTCTCCACCATGCGCCAATGATGTTCCTTAGGCACTTGCATGTGTTGACTCACCTGATTCACAGCAAAACAAATGTCAGGTCTAGTTATAGTGAGGTAAATCAATTTGCCAACTAGTTTTCTATAGAGTTTAGGATCCTGATAAGGTTTGCTGTCTTCAATCTCCCCCTCTCGTGGGACCTTTGTAGCCATCCTCCATAGGCATCCTTGCTGTCTTGCCTCCATAAGCACCTGCACCTTTCAAAAGATCAAGTGTATACTTCCTTTGGGACATGAACAAACCTTCCTTGGATCTACATATCTCAATTCCAAGAAAGTATTTCATTTCTCCCAAGTCTTTAATCTCAAACATGGATTTAAGAAACTCCTTGGTTGCTATGATACCTTCCTTATCACTCCCTGTGATAATGATATCATCAACATACACAAGGAGTGCAATCATACCTGAGGGAGTCGTGAGTGTGAAGAGGGTGTGATCTAGTTCAGACTTCTTGAAGCCTCGGCCATTCAGAGTAGTGCTCAACTTGTTGTACCAAGCTCTTGGTGATTGCTTCAGCCCATAGATAGCTTTCTTCAGTCTCAACACATTCCCTCTCTTCACTAAGTGTTCAAGGCCTGGAGGAGGATGCATATACACTTCATCTTCAAGTTCACCTTGTAGGAACGCATTCTTCACATCCATTTGCCATAACTCCCATCCAAGATTCACAGCCAAGCTTAGTACAATCCGGATTGTGTGTAGTTTAGCTACTGGTGCAAAGGTTTCTATGTAATCTTCTCCATAAGTTTGAGTGAAACCTCTTGCAACTAGCCTTGACTTCTTCCTCTCAACCTTTCCATCCGCTTTGTACTTGATTGTGAATATCCATCTACTAGTAACAGCCTTCTTCCCTTTTGGTAACTCACTCT
Organism: Brassica rapa; assembly: GCF_000309985.2. Taxonomy (NCBI): domain Eukaryota; kingdom Viridiplantae; phylum Streptophyta; class Magnoliopsida; order Brassicales; family Brassicaceae; genus Brassica; species Brassica rapa. The sequence goes on from NW_022610971.1 coordinate 29,174, forward strand.
CATACCATGTATCATTCTTGATCATCGCTCCTGCCTCATCTCCAACTGATTCCTTCCATTCTTTATCTTTCATTGCCTCTTCATAGCTTCTTGGGATGTGATTCTCATCCAAGTTTACCATAAAAGCGCAATGTGCTTCTGGATATTGAGCAAAGGAGCACACGGCTTGAGAAGGATGCTCCACAGCTTGGGCATTGTAGTACACTCTCGTGTTTACCCAACTGGAAGGATCCTTCCTTATCCTTGTACTCCTTCTTAGTGGCTGCACAACCGGTTCTTCTTCCTGTTGTTCTTCTACCACTTCATCTTGAGAAGGTGTTTGTGTCACACCATGATCATGTCCATGACCATCCGAGCCTATGCTCTCTTCTCCTTCATTCTCTACTCCTCCTTCATCTTGGTTGGCCTTAGGCTCCTCATACTCCTCTCCTCCCTCATGATCAAGGTGGGATGGTGATCCAACTTCAGGAGGTGTAGTTGCGTGATTCCTCGGATCCTGGGATGTACTGATTCCAAGACCTTCAAGGATGATCCGCAAGGTGGTGGCCTTGTCTGATGTTAAGTCCTTCAGGTCTTCTTGATTCTTTTCTTCATAGTATCCTCTATCTTCCAAGAACTTCACATCTCTAGATACAAGAACTCTCCTTGCAATAGGATCGTAGCATTTGTATCCTTTCTGTGTAGCGGAGTATCCTATGAACACAGCCTTAGTGCTTCTTGCTTCTAGCTTGTTGATCATCTCTCCTGGTTTGAGCACAAAGCATAGGCATCCAAAAACTCGCAAGTAATCAAGAGCTGGCTTGTACCTGTTCAAAACTTCAAATGGAGCCTTCTCATTCAGAACTTTGGTTGGAGTTCTGTTTATCAGGTAACAAGCAGTGGCAACCGCATCACTCCAAAATCTCTTTGGAACATTACTCTGAAACATAAGTGACCTTGCCACTTCCATGAGATGCCTATTCTTCCTCTCAGCCACTCCATTTTGCTGTGGAGTATACGGACAGCTTGTTTGATGTAGGATCCCATGTTGTGATTATTGAGATGAAGACCAAGGAGGCTGAGACAGTAACTTTAGAGTTTTACTGTGGTAACTTCATTTTAACCACAGTAACTACTTGGGGAAGTTATCTGATGGGATGAGAAGGTAACTTAGTGAAGAGAAGAGAGGAAACTCGACCAAAGAGGATAAGTGAGGTTAAGGAAGGATAAGGGATCACTTTGACAGCCTGTATGATGCTGGAAAGGAGAAGTTACCTTTATACTAGTGCAAGCATGTGAGAAAGCACAGCCAAGTGATTCAAAGGAGTTCCAGCCTGTCCTTTGACTACACATGCTTAACCATTTCGAATTTCCTTGTTGCTCTCTCTATTAATACTTGTAAACCTCATCAGTTATTAATTAATAGAGTTTTGAGTCTCTCTCTCTTTATTCTCTCACTAGAATCTCTTAATCTCTTTAATCTTTTCATCTGATTATCCCTGATTGGTTGAATCATGCTCTAATACACAAAAGTGTATATGGTATCAGAGCCAGGTTGCTAAAAAGGGGAGAGTGTGATTTCGTTTTTCATAAAATCTGGGTGTTCTTGAGTGTTCTTGAGGGTTCTTGAGTGTTCTTGGTGTTCTTGAGTTCTGGTCTTTATTATCTGAGTGGTGTGAGATATTCTGATGGATTCAAACTATCTCAACATGGAAATGAAGCACAGATCTAGTACAACCATGGAGCTTGAAGAAGAGAGGGATGGCGATTGGTCAAGATGGGCAAAGAGAGCTTTGGAAAGCTGTGGGTTATGGAGTAGTCATGGAAAGGGGAAACCTTTCATGGAAATGGCTACTGAAGAAGGTCAGACAAGAGGTCTGAAGCTGGGAAATGAAGTTGTTCAAGGAGACACTACAAAGAGTGAGATTGAAGCAACTTTAGGCAAGTCCAAGCTTGTGAGAGTCGTTGAGGACAGAGGGGTGATCCGCGGCTTGAGACAAGGAAAGGATGAGTGTTATCAGCTTGTGGGAAGGCTGAGAGAAGTATGGTCGGAGCTAGATGGGGTGAAGACACACACATCAAATCCGAGATGTTGTCAAGAAAGGAGGAAGCAAGATGTGATCTTCAGCTTCCTTATGGAAGAGGTATGTGAGCTTGTTAAATATACTTGTGATGTGTGTGAAATGAACAGGAAGCCAGAAAGATGGAAGGGAGGTACAAGTTGTAAGAGGGGAAGGTTGAGAAAACTTTCTAAGGAGTGGTTAATGAAGAGAAGGGCATGGAGAAAGGATAGCGAGTCTGAGCACTTAAGTGACAGGATGAGTGTAATCTTGAAGAGAATCAAGGATGTACTTCAGCAGATGGTTATAGGAGAGTGTTCATACTCAGCTTACATGGAAGATGAGAGTTTTAGAAGATTAAAGAGAGATTAAGAGAGAAGAGTAAGAGATGGAGAGAGTTTCCGTGAGAGTGTGACAAAGAGAATAGAAGGAGAATAAGTTTCCTTACTTGATTTGTTACACATGACAAGGTATTTAAAGACATACAAGAATGCATAAACAATGAGAAGATAGTACAAGGGAAAGAATAAACAAAGAGGAGGCAGATGCGCGGATGGCTCGTTCAGCAAGAGGGATAGTGACAGCTCCCAACGGTCAGCTCCCTCTCTCTTCTCTTAAACACACCCGTGACCCCTCCACTCACTTCTCTTCAACGGATACATGTCGACATTCCCACTCACTAGGAGATCTTTTAATCACTTGACCGAGTTGGTTAACTCATGACTTGCTTCCTTTCCTTGCAAGTCACTCTTAGGTTGTACGGACAGCCTTGTTCTCCAAGTTCCTATCTTCTTGCTTTATTCTTCATGTCAACACTCCCCCTCAAGCTTGACAGTAGTGAGTGTCAAGCTTGGAAATCCATGAAGCATTCCCTCATTAAAACTTTACTTGGAAAAACCACTTGGGATAAAAACCAAGCAAAGGAAAAAGAGTAGAATACTCCATGGTGAGGGGATCATTGACATGGAAGGTTTATGAGTCCAAGTCTTGGAAGAATGGACTCACAAACTTTGCTGCTGGCTGCCTTGGTGAAGATGTCAGCCAGCTGATCCTCACTTCTTGTATAGCATGGGAGGATCACTTGCTGTTCTACTGCTTGTCTCACCTTGTGACAGTCCACTTCTATGTGTTTTGTCCTCTCATGGAAGACTGAGTTGGATGCAATGTGTATTGCAGCTTGATTGTCACAATGCATGGTCATGGGAGTGGTGATCTCAATTCCCAAGTCGCCTAGAAGCCCCTTTATCCAGATAAGCTCACTGGTTAGCTTCCTCATTGATCTGTACTCTGCTTCTGCACTTGAGCAAGACACCACCTTCTGCTTCTTGCTCTTCCAAGTGACCAGATTCCCTCCAATGAATGTACAATAGCCGGTGGTTGACCTTCTGTCTACTCTGTCCCCAGCCCAATCTGCATCACAGTATCCTATCACCTCAGTGTTCTTGTTGCAAGCCATCCATACACCCTGACCTGGCGCCTCTCTCAAGTATCTTAGGATCCTCTCCACCATGTTCCAGTGATGAACCTTGGGAGTTTGCATGTGCTGGCTTACTTGATTAACTGCAAAGCACACATCTGGCCGAGTGATGGTTAGATAGATCAGCTTCCCAACCATCCTTCTATACTGCTTGACATCTTCAAATGGAGTATCTTCATACTCCCCCTCTCGCAATACCTTGTAACCTTCTTCAAGTGGTGTCTTGGCTTGTCTTCCTCCAAGATCTCCTGCCTCCTTTAAGATGTCCAGGGTATACTTTCTTTGGGACATGAACAATCCTTCCTTTGATCTGCACATCTCAATGCCGAGGAAGTACTTCAGTTCTCCTAGGTCTTTGATATCAAATGCGGCTTTAAGAAAGGTCTTGGTTGAACTGATCCCCTCCTTGTCACAACCAGTGATGATGATATCATCCACATAGACTAGAATCACAACAATCCCTTGCTTGCTGGTGAGAGTGAAGAGTGTGTGATCCGCTTGAGACTTCACAAAGCCTCTCCCATTCAGTGTAGTGCTCAGCTTGTGATACCAAGCTCTTGGTGATTGCTTCAAACCATATATGGCTTTTCTGAGTCTGAGTACATTCCCTGGTTTCACCATCTCTTCCATTCCCGGCGGTGGTCTCATATATACCTCATCTTCTAGTTCACCTTGCAAGAAGGCATTCTTCACATCCATTTGCCAAAGATCCCACTCTTGATTTACTGCCAATGAAAGGATAATCCGGATTGTGTGGAGCTTGGCCACTGGTGCAAAGGTGTCTAGATAGTCTTCTCCATAAACTTGTGTGTATCCTCTTGCTACCAATCTGGTCTTCTTTCTTTCTGGCTTCCCATTTGCAAGATACTTGATGGTGTGTATGAGTCTGCTGGTCACGGCTTTCTTTCCTTTTGGAAGCTCTGTCTCATACCAGGTGTTGTTCCTCTCCATGGCTCCCATTTCATCATTCACTGATTCCCTCCATTCATCATCTTCCATAGCTTCTGCATATGTTCTTGGTATCCATTCCTGATCCAATGAACCCACAAAGGCTTGATGTTCTTCTGGATAGTGAGCTAGGGAGCACACGCCACTGGGTGGGTGAGCTACTGCCTCTGCATTGAAGTAGACTCTGGTGTTGTTCCAGTTTGAAGCCGGCTTCTTGATCCTAGTACTTCTCCTAAGTACTGGCTGATCATTTTCATTCTGAGTGCCTTCTCCACCTTCCAAGTTCTGATTCTGATCCTCTACTTCCTCCTCTTGGTCATGGTGCTCTTCTTGATCATGAACTTCCTCAGATACAGGTGGTTCACCCTGATTTCCCCCCTCAGGATCAAGGGGAGCAGCTTCTTGGATCTCAACTTCATCTGTAGTTGTCTCGGTTTGCTCTTCAGACCGGCTTGATCCTCCCACATTATCTGATCCTGCTTGTCCCGGCTCTTCCATAGGTAAGCTGACCCCAAGTCTCCTCATGACTTGTCTGAGATTGGCTGCTCTATCTGATGCGGATTGAGACAAGTTCTCCAGCTCATTCCAATCCTTGTTGTTGTAGTACCCTCTGGTTTCTACAAACTTCACATCTCTAGATACCAAGACTCTCCTAGTCTCTGGTTCATAGCACTTATAGCCCTTCTGGTTTGGTGAATACCCAATGAACATAGCTCTTGTGCTCTTAGCCTCCAGTTTGTTCCTCAGTTCTCCTGGTTTCAAAACAAAACAAAGGCACCCAAACACACGCATATGATCAATAGATGGTTTAGCTTTGTTCAATACCTCAAATGGAGAGTAGTCTTTTAGAACTCTGGTAGGAATGCGGTTGATCAGGTAGCATGCAGTTAGGACCGCATCACCCCAAAAGCTCTTTGGGACACTAGTATGGAACATCATGCTCCTAGTGACCTCCATGAGATGCCTGTTCTTCCTCTCGGCCACACCATTTTGTTGGGGAGTGTATGGACAGCTGGTTTGATGGATCACACCTCGTTTGGCTAGATGGGCTTTGAATGCATTGCTGGTGTACTCTCCTCCATTATCTGATCTCAAAATCTTAACTTTGGCATTATAATGGTTAGAGACATATGTTTCAAAGTTTATAAATGCATCTAAGACCCTATCCTTTGATTGTAAGAGAGTGATCCATGTGTACTTGGATTTCTCATCAATAAAGGTCACAAAATACTTGTGATGTTCTCTAGAAAGACATGGGCTGTCCATACATCCGAGTGAATTAAATCAAAGCAGTGTTCATAGATTGTACTAGACTTGGGAAATACAGTTTTGCAATGTTTTCCTAAGATACAAGCTTCACAATCTTGTTGGAATGAAATACTAGGCAACATGATGTTCAAGGCACGAGAATGAGGATGTCCTAATCTAGCATGCCACATTACATCTTTAGGGAAATTAAAACTTGAATTGAAAGCAACAGATAGATCGGATGCAAGCTTAGTGTCTTCTAGCAAGTACAGGTTTCCCTTGCTCACACCTTTGCCAAGCAACCTACATGAGTCAATATCCTGAAAGTAGACATCATCAGGCGTAAATATAACATTGCAATTCAAGTCATTGGTCACCCTTTTCACAGATAATAGATTAGAAGTGAAACTAGGCATGTAGAAGGCTTTGGATTCTTTCTCAAATAATTTAAGTTCCCCTATGCCTTTAATTGGAACCTTGTTACCATCAGCTATCATAACGTTTCCTACTGCAGGAGTGATATTTTTAATCAAGTTTAAATCACTAATCATGTGATGAGAGGCTCCTGAGTCTATGACTAAGGGTTTAACTCTATCAGATTCATGAGCAACTTGAAATGCCGTGAATAAACTCCTAGGCAATTGATATGATGCACTAAGAGAGGAACCAAGAGTTTTACCAGACTCCTTGAGAGCTTTGATGAGTGCCTCAATGTCAGATTTCTTGATGGACTCATCCTGGTTTCCCTTGCCCTCATGAGTGCGGTAGGCCGTGGAAGCTTCTCCTACATCACCTGAGTAGTTTGCTCGACCATCAGTCTTGAACTTAGCCGGTTTGAGGTGTGGGTGAAGTATCCAGCACTTGTCCTTGCCGTGACCCTTCCTCTTGCAATGATCACACACCCACACTTTCTTTTCCTCCGGCTTGTAGTACCCTTTGTTGGCTACTCCGGCAGGTTTGCTCTCGGCTCCTTCAGCTTGATTGGCCATCACTAGCTCCCCTTTTCTCTTAAAGAGACCCACTGAGCCGTGCTCCTTCTGAATCTCAGCACACACTTCATCTAGAGATGGAAGCTCCTTGTTCCTCAGTATGTGCCTAATAAGGTCATCATACCCTGGGTTGAGAGTGAGCAGCAAGGCAAAGACCTTATCTTGCTCCCTTCTTTCATGTAGAACATCCGGATCAATTGTTGCGGGTCTGAGCATCTCTAGTTCAGCCCATAGAGACCGGAACTTCCCAAAATGAGCATCAAAGTCTGTGTCCTCTTGACTTAGAGAGTTGATTGCTCCTTTTACTTCATACACCTTGCTGATGTTGGATTTGTTGGCATACACCTTCTTGAGAGTATCCCACAGCTCCTTGGAAGTTTCACAGAATGCATAAGCCTCTTGGAGAGAAGGGGCGAGGCTATTCTGGATGATAGACAACACCATGAGGTCCTCCTGACCTTTCTTCTTATCCCCAGCATCCGCAACCACCACTTCTTTGCCATCCTCTCCTAGGACAGTCTTCTTGGTGGGGCGGCCTTCTTCAACAATCTCCCAAAGGCCTCTGCCTCCGAGAGCTGTTTTGGCAAGTCTTGCCCATGTCAGGTAGTTAGGACCCTTGAGAGTAACTGATATCATCACCATCTTTGGGTTCTCGGAGGTATCCATCAAGAGAGAAAGAGAAACGAAAGTTTTGGATGAACTTTGCTATTTTTGGCAAATTCTGGAAATGAGATTGAAGAACACCTCAAGAACAGGATGAACTTTGCCAAAAATAGAAATAAAACACAGAGAGTTCGCGGAAGAAAAAGAGATTTAGGTCTCAAGAGCACAGCTGCTCTGATACCATGAGAGTTTTAGAAGATTAAAGAGAGATTAAGAGAGAAGAGTAAGAGATGGAGAGAGTTTCCGTGAGAGTGTGACAAAGAGAATAGAAGGAGAATAAGTTTCCTTACTTGATTTGTTACACATGACAAGGTATTTAAAGACATACAAGAATGCATAAACAATGAGAAGATAGTACAAGGGAAAGAATAAACAAAGAGGAGGCAGATGCGCGGATGGCTCGTTCAGCAAGAGGGATAGTGACAGCTCCCAACGGTCAGCTCCCTCTCTCTTCTCTTAAACACACCCGTGACCCCTCCACTCACTTCTCTTCAACGGATACATGTCGACATTCCCACTCACTAGGAGATCTTTTAATCACTTGACCGAGTTGGTTAACTCATGACTTGCTTCCTTTCCTTGCAAGTCACTCTTAGGTTGTACGGACAGCCTTGTTCTCCAAGTTCCTATCTTCTTGCTTTATTCTTCATGTCAACAGAAGAGACAGTAGGAGACAGTGCGGATATGAGAGGAATGGATACCAAGAGGGCAGATGAGTGTGTGACAAAGAAGGAATGGGATGAGTTGGTTAAGCATGTGTATGCTTTGGCTACGACCCGGAGTCTGGGTGCTCCTGCCAAAGCATCCACATCTAAACCCATCATCATTGACTCTGGAGCAACACACCACATGATCAGTGACAAGAGACTAATCAGTGAGGTTAAAGCAGCAACAGGGAGTGTCATGATAGCCAATGGTACCAGGATCCCAATAGAAGGAGTGGGAAACCTCAAGCTTTTTGAGAAGAACTCCACTGCCTTCTACCTACCTCAGTTTACATCCAATCTAATCTCAGTTAAGAAGGCTACAGTTGATCTGGATTGTCAAGTGGTTTTCAGACCAAATGAAGTTGATTTCCAGGATTTGAAGACTGGAAGGGTTATTGGCAGAGGAGACAGCAAGCATCAGCTCTATCATCTCCAAACAACTGAGGCGCCTAGTCCTGTGGAGTCTGTGTGTTTAAGCAGCACAACGGATAGGTGTGATAATCTCACATGGCATGCAAGGCTGGGACATCCTCATGCCAAGGCAATTGAACTGATTCTACCAAGTATGGCGTTCAATCACTTGGAGTGTGAAGCTTGTATACTTGGAAAGCACTGTAGGACTGTCTTCCCAACATCAGAAACCAGATATGAGAATTGCTTTGATCTGGTGCATTCAGACGTGTGGACAGCTCCCTGTATGTCTAGAGACAGCCATAAGTACTTTGTGACTTTCATTGATGAGAAGTCCAAGTACACATGGATCACCATGATTCCCTCCAAAGACAGAGTCCTAGAAGCCTTCATGAACTTCCAAGCATATGTTACTAATCAGTACAATGCCACTGTGAGGATTCTGAGGTCTGATAATGGAGGAGAATACACTAGCAATGCTTTCAAGAGTCATCTTGCAAAGCATGGGATTGTGCAACAAACTAGCTGTCCTTACACACCACAACAAAATGGGGTGGCTGAGAGGAAGAACAGACATTTGATGGAGGTTGCGAGATCAATCATGTTCCACATGAATGTCCCTAAGAGGTTTTGGAGTGATGCTGTTCAGACTGCTTGCTATCTCATCAATAGAGTGCCAACCCGTGTCTTGAAGAAACTATCTCCCTTAGAAGTATTGAACAAGGCCAAGCCACACATTGATCATTTGAGAGTCTTTGGGTGCTTATGTTATGTGATGATTCCCGGAGAAAGAAGGAACAAGCTAGAAGCAAAGAGTACTAAAGCTATGTTCATTGGGTACTCAATCACTCAGAAAGGCTACAAATGTTATGATCCAATAACTAGGAGGGTTATGGTATCTAGAGAAGTGAAGTTTGTTGAGTCTAAAGGGTATTATGAGGAGAAGAAATGGGAAGACCTAGAGGATCTGTCCCGAGCTCCATCAGAGAAGGCAACAACATTGAGAGTGTTGTTGGAGAGGCTAGGGATATGATTATCCCAAGATCAGGAACCAGGAAGAACCGGACCTTCTAATCAAACTGGAGAAGCTGGAGGAACAACCCCTCTTGATCATGAGAGGGGGAATGGATCTGAATCAGGGGAGCAGGAGCATAACCAAGAGGATTCAGGTCAGCATGATCAGGAGGAGACACAGGAAGTAGAGAGTGAAGCTCAGTCAGGTGGAAATGAGCAGGGAGAACCTACTGGTTTAAGAGAGGAAGCACAAGAGAATGTTCAGGCTGAAGAACAGGTTGAGACCTTGCGGAGGAGCACAAGGATAAGGAGGGATCCTTCCAACTGGGTAAACACAAGAGTGTACTACAATGCCCAGGCTGTGGAGCATCCCTCTCAAGCCGTGTGTTCCTTTGCAGAGTTTCCAGAAGAGCACATGGTGTTTATGTGTAACTTGGATGAGAATGAGATACCAAGATCTTATGAAGAAGCTATGAAGCACAAGGTTTGGAGAGATTCAGTAGGAGATGAAAGGGATACAATGATCAGGAATGATACTTGGTATGAGAGTGAGTTACCTAAAGGGAAGAAGGCAGTTTCAAGCAGATGGATCTTCACCATCAAGTACCTTGCAAATGGGGAGATAGATAGGCGCAAGACTAGGCTGGTTGCAAGAGGATTTACACAGACTTATGGGGAAGATTACATTGATACTTTTGCACCAGTGGCCAAGCTTCACACAATTCGAATTGTGTTATCTATTGCAACAAACTTGGAGTGGGATTTGTGGCAAATGGATGTGAAGAATGCTTTCTTGCAAGGTGAACTTGAAGATGAAGTATACATGCATCCACCTCCTGGTCTTGAGCATCTAGTAAAGCCAGGGAATGTTTTGAGATTGAAGAAGGCTATATATGGGCTGAAGCAGTCTCCTAGAGCTTGGTACAGAAAGCTTAGTACAACTCTCAATGGGAGAGGGTTCAGGAAGTCTGAACTAGATCATACACTCTTCACACTGGTTGGACCATCAGGGATCATAGTGATTTTGGTGTATGTGGATGATTTGATTATCACAGGGAGTGATAAGGCTGGGATTAAAGCCACCAAAGAGTTTCTCAAGTCTGTGTTTGATATTAAAGACTTGGGAGAGATGAAGTATTTTTTGGGGATTGAGATATGCAGATCTAAGGAGGGTTTGTTTATGTCTCAAAGGAAGTATACTATGGATATGCTGAAGGAGACTGATGTGCTTGGAGGGAAGATAGCTAAGACACCTCTTGAGGAAGGGTATAAAGTCTTGCGTGAGGGGGAGGTTGAAGAGAACCAGTTGTTTGAGGATGCTAAGCTGTATAGGAGGATGGTGGGTAAGCTGATCTACTTGACTATCACCAGACCTGATATATGCTTTGCTGTGAATCAAGTGAGCCAACATATGCAGGCGCCAAAGGTACATCACTGGAAGATGGTTGATAGGATACTGAGGTATTTGAGTGGCTCACATGGACAAGGAGTTTGGATGGGTTGCAATGGCAGTACAGAAGTGTTTGGGTATTGTGATGCTGATTGGGCAGGAGATAGAGTGGACAGGAGATCAACTACTGGGTATTGTACATTCATTGGAGGGAATCTGGTTACTTGGAAGAGTAAGAAGCAGAAGGTCATCTCCTGTTCAAGTGCTGAAGCTGAGTATAGAGCTATGTTGAAGCTTACAAATGAGTTGGTGTGGATCAAGGGGATCTTGAAGCACTTGGAGATCGAGCAGGCCACACCTATGACAATGCATTGTGACAATCAAGCAGCTATCCACATTGCCTCCAATTCAGTGTTTCATGAGAGAACAAAGCACATAGAGGTGGATTGTCATAAGGTGAGGCAGATGATCATCTTAGGAGTGATTCTGCCATGTTATACAAGAAGTGAAGATCAGCTTGCAGATGTGTTTACTAAGGCAGCAAGATTGAAGACAATGGAGTCCATACTGTCAAGGCTTGGACTCATTGATCTGACTCCTAGGAGCTGAGCCCCTTAACCATGGAGTCTCCACTCTTTTTCCCTCATCAAGGTTTTATCCCAATGGGTTTTACTTGGTGAGGTTTTTAACGAGGGAGGTCTTCATGGTTTCCAAGCTTGACTTGTTCTACATGGTCAAGCTTGAGGGGGAGTATTGAGATGAAGACCAAGGAGGCTGAGACAGTAACTTTAGAGTTTTACTGTGGTAACTTCATTTTAACCACAGTAACTACTTGGGGAAGTTATCTGATGGGATGAGAAGGTAACTTAGTGAAGAGAAGAGAGGAAACTCGACCAAAGAGGATAAGTGAGGTTAAGGAAGGATAAGGGATCACTTTGACAGCCTGTATGATGCTGGAAAGGAGAAGTTACCTTTATACTAGTGCAAGCATGTGAGAAAGCACAGCCAAGTGATTCAAAAGGAGTTCCAGCCTGTCCTTTGACTACACATGCTTAACCATTTCGAATTTCCTTGTTGCTCTCTCTATTAATACTTGTAAACCTCATCAGTTATTAATTAATGGAGTTTTGAGTCTCTCTCTCTTTATTCTCTCACTAGAATCTCTTAATCTCTTTAATCTTTTCATCTGATTATCCCTGATTGGTTGAATCATGCTCTAATACACAAAAGTGTATAGTGATAGGTGTTGCTTGAATGCATGACTCGTGTACTCTCCTCCATTATCTGATCTCAAAATTTTAATCTTAGCATGATAATGGTTAGTTACATAAGTTTGAAAGTTCTTAAATGCATCAAGTACCCTATCTTTGGTCTGAATTAAGGTTAACCAGGTGTATTTGGATTTTTCATCAATGAATGTGACAAAATACTTATAACTATCTCTAGATAAGCAAGGGGCAGTCCACACATCTGAATGAATTAGATCAAAGCAATTATCATAAACGGTAGTAGACTTTTGAAACACAGTTCTACAATGCTTGCCTAAAATACAAGCTTCACAATCCTTATTCTCAAACATAACACCTGGTACCATTAAGTTCAAAGCTTTAACATGAGGGTGTCCTACTCTAGCATGCCACAATGCATTTTTATTCAACAAAGAAGCAGAAGTAAACGAGCAACTATAATCAGGAACAGAAGTGAGTTCTTCAAGCATATAGAGATCTCCCTTAGTCACCCCTTTCCCAATCAATCTGCTGCTCTCAATATCCTGAAACTTCACATCATTAGGACTAAAGATAACATTGCATTGTAAATCATTAGTACATTTCTTCACTGATAATAGGTTTGATGTGAATTCAGGCATGTAAAAAGCTCTAGATTCTTTGTTAAATAGCTTAAGCTTTCCTATTCCTCTAATGGGTATCTTATCCCCATTTGCTATCATCACATGCCCATGTGTAGGTTCTATATCCTTAATCAAGTTCTCATCACTTATCATATGATGTGATGCACCAGAATCAACAATCAATGGTTTACCTACTCGTTTAGCATTATGACATAGATTACTAAGTGATGGATGCATCCTATCAGTTCTAGCAATGTGAGCATGTCTATACTCATTCCTAGCTTCTAACCGTTCTACTAGTTCTCTAATCAAGTGATCATCCTTATATGCAATCATAGAAGCTCCAAAGGAATAACCGTAAGTGTTACCGTTTTCCTTTAGCATTTTGAAGAGGGCATCAAGGTCTGATCTCTTGATGTAGTCATCATTGCTGCGGGAGCTTGAGGCGCCTGTGTAAGCCACCAGAGACTTCCCATTCCCATCATTGCCTCCAAGCCCATCCACTTCACTGATCTTGCTGGTGCCAGCTCCACTTGAACCTTCAGTCACATTTGCCCTTCCCTCACGCTCCTTCATGAACTTGGCCGGCTTGAGGTGTGGGTGTAGTATCCAGCATTGGCTCTTCTTATGACCATGCTTCTTGCAATGATCACAGTTGCCATTGAACTTCCTGTCCTCGTACTTCCCGTGAGATGCCTTGTTTGCTTGTGGAGCCTCGGTTGAGTCCTCATGAGCTGCTTGATTGGCTAGAGAGAGCTCCCCCTTTCCTCCAAACCACCCCATAGATCCCTGCTCCCTTTGGATTTGGCACACACCTCCTCAAGGTCCGGAAGCTTGTCTGACCTTAACATGTGCTGGATGAGTTGGGTGTAGGCCGGGTTAAGTGTGAGAAGCAACCCAAAGACCTTGTCTTGCTCGCGCCTCTCATTCAACTGATCTGGATCAGTTGTGCTCGGCCTCAGCATCTCCAGTTCTGACCATAAGGACCTGAACCTCCCCAGTGCTTAGTGAACTCCATGTCCTCTTGTGCAAGACGGTTGATCGCTAGCTTCACTTCAAACACACGGCTGAGGTTGGAAGTGTTCCCATACACCTTCTTCAGCGTGTCCCACAGCTCTTTGGCTGACTCACAGTAGCTGTAGGCATCCAAGATAGCTGGGTCCAAGGATGCGTGTAGAACCGTCATCACCAGTGTCTTCTTGTTGCCATTTCTCCACAGCCGCTTCATTGGAGACCTCTTCTTGATCTCCTCCCTGAGTAATGAGTTTCGGAGCCTCCCCTGTTGTGATGTGCCCCCACAAACCCTTACTCCCCACCGCAGTCTTCACCATCCGAGACCACACAAGGTAGTTGCTACCTTTGAAAGTAACCGCTACCTTCATCCTCATGTTCATCCGTGTTCCATCTTTGCTTGACTTGAAAACTTGAATCTTGAATCTCGTACACACCAACCTTGAGTCTAGAATCACGCAAACACACAGAACGTAGCACAGCTTCAACTAGAACGTATCACCGCTTCAAGACTACTCGCGTGTAGCTTCAACGCCGTTAGCTTGTAACTCTCTAAAGATCAAACCCCAGATTCAAATGAACCTGGCTCTGATACCATATGAGATTAAGAGATCCTTAGAGAAATCAGAATAAGAGAGTGTTTAAGGAGTGATTAAGAGAAGTTTGTGAAAGATTAAGTAACTAGATTGAATCGTTTAGAGTCTAAGAGAGAACCATAGTGTCTAAGAGATTAGAGAGACTCAAACTGCATAATCTTATTAATGAGTGAGGTTACATATTTATATGGAAAGCATAGGGTTTACAAGAGGCGAAATGGGCACTATTGAAGCATGTAGAGTCAAGGTTGCTTTCCGGATGATTGGATGGTAAGGCTCACACGCTTTGCCTCTTACAGCCTGTTCCAGCCTGGCACGCTCTTCCCTTATCCACTCAACGGTCTGATCCCTTCTCCTTAAGTCCCCAAGGTAACATTTCCTTGTTACCGTTTCACTTGGTCGAGTTGGGTAAGTTTTGGTCGAGACCTTTGGTACGGACGGTACGGCCATGTACGGCCTTGTACAGACGTCCGTACCATTCACACCCAAACTCCCTAAGCTTCTCCATCTCTTCTCCTCTTCAACTCCTCTTCTCTCCATACCAATATAATCAACTCAACTTAACAATTCTACACCACTAAATGTATCCAAATCAAGCTTCTCACAAAGTGATTCATCCTGGTTTGACTGGAACGACGATGAAGCTGTGCTATTCCCAAACTGGGAAACTGGAATCACCTGATTTAAAAGTGGGATAACTTCTTCATCCCAACTCCTATGAGATTTATTCAACTTCCTGGTCATTCTCCCCCACTTTATGTATCCAAATCAAGCTTCTCACAAAGTGATTCATCCTGGTTTGACTGGAACGACGATGAAGCTGTGCAATTCCCAAACTGGGAAACTGGAATCACCTGATTTAAAAGTGGGATAACTTCTTCATCCCAACTCCTATGAGATTTATTCAACTTCCTGGTCATTCTCCACCACTTTATTATCCAAATCAAGCTTCTCACAAAGTGATTCATCCTGGTTTGACTGGAACGACGATGAAGTTGTGCTATTCCCAAACTGGGAAACTGGAATCACCTGATTTAAAAGTGGGATAACTTCTTCATCCCACTCCTATGAGATTTATTCAACTTCCTGGTCATTCTCCACCACTTTATGTATCCAAATCAAGCTTCTCACAAAGTGATTCATCCTGGTTTGATTGAACGACGAAGAAGTTGTGCTATTCCCAAACTGGGAAACTGGAATCACCTGATTTGAAAGGGGATAACATCTTCATGCCAACTCCTATGAGATTTATTCAACTTCCTGGTGATTCTCCACCACTTTATGTATCTAAATAAAGCTTCTCACAAAGTGATTCATCCTGGTTTGATTGGAACGACAGAGAAGCTGTCCTATTCCCAAACTGGGAAACTGGAATCACCTGATTTGAAAGTGGGATAACTTCTTTCGCCAACTCCTATGAGATTTATTCAACTTCCTGGTGATTCTCCACAACTTTATGTATCCAAATCAAGCTTCTAACAAAGTGAATCATCCTGGTTTGATTGGAACGACGAGAAGTGTGCTATTGCCAAACTGGGAAACTGGAATCACCTGATTTGAAAGTGGGATAACTTCTTCATCCCAACTCCTATGAGATTTATTCAACTTCCTGGTGATTCTCCACACCACAATGTATCCAAATCAAGCTTCTCACAAGTGATTCATCCTGGTTTGACTGGAACGACGATGAAGCTGTGCTATTCCAAAATGGGGAAACTGGAATCACCTGATTTAAAGTGGGATAACTTCTTCATCCCAACTCCTATGAGATTTATTCAACTTCCTGGTGATTCTCCCCACTTTATGTATCCAAATCAAGCTTCTCACAAGTGATTCATCCTGGTTTGACTGGAACGACGATGAAGCTGTGCTATTCCAAACTGGGAAACTGGAATCACCTGATTTAAAAGTGGGATAACTTCTTCATCCCAACTCCTATGAGATTTATTCAACTTCCTGGTCATTCTCCACCACTTTATGTATCCAAATTAAGCTTCTCACAAAGTGATTCATCCTGGTCTGATTGGAACGACGATGAAGCTGTGCTATTCCCAAACTGGGAAACTGGAATCACCTGATTTGAAAGTGGGATAACTTCTTCATCCCAACTCCTATGAGATTTTATTCAACTTCCTGTCATTCTCCACCACTTTATGTATCCCAAAAAAGCTTCTCACAAAGTGATTCATCCTGGTTTGATTTGAACGACGATTAAGCTGTGCTATTCCAAACTGGGAAAACTGGAATCCCTGATTTGAAAGTGGGATAACATCTTTTGTCCAACTCCTATGAGATTTATTCAACTTCCTGGTGATTCTCCACCACACTTTATGTATCCAAATCAAGCTCTCACAAAGTGATTCATCCTGGTTTGATTTGAACGACGATGAAGCTGTGCTATTCCCAAACAGGGAAACTGGAATCACCTGATTTGAAAGTGGGATAACTTCTTCATCCCAACTCCTATGAGATTTATTCATCAACTTCCTGGTGATTCTACACCACTTTATGTATTCAAATCAAGCTTCTCACAAAGTGATTCATCCTGGTTTGATGGAACGACGAAGAAGCTGTGCTATTCCCAAACTGGGAAACTGGAATCACCTGATTTGAAAGTGGGATAACTTCTTCATCCCAACTCCTATGAGATTTATTCAACTGTCCTGGTGAGTCTAACCACTTATATGTATACAAATCAAGCTTCTCATAAAGTGATTCATCCTGGTTTGTTTGAACGACGATGAAGCTGTGCTATTTCCCAACAGGGAAACTGGAATCACCTGATTTGAAAGGGGATAACTTCTTCATCCCAACTCCTATGAGATTTATTCAACTTCCTGGTGATTCTAACCACTTTATGTATCAAATCAAGCTTCTCACAAAGTGATTCATCCTGG
>NW_022610972.1:0-41665 GCF_000309985.2 Brassica rapa
AATCCACGGGAAGGGCCAGCATGCTGAGTCCCAAGTACCCGCTGCTGATATGTGTGTGATGGACAGCCACGGATATTCTGTGTGTGCTGACGGATACACACAGACACACACAGAGAGCCACAGACGTCCTGTGTGTGCTGACGGACAGCCACAGACGTCCTGTGTGTACTGGCGGACACCCACAGACTTCCTGTGTGTACTTACCAGACAGACCACGTGGGCCAAAATCACCCAAACAGTCCACGGGAAGGGCCAGCATGCTGAGTCCATGGACCAACGTGCTGATATGAGTACTGATGGACAGCCACAGACGTCTTGTATGTGCTGACAGAGACACACGGACACACACGGACACATACAGACAGCCACGGACGTCTTGTGTGTGCTGGCGGACACCCCCGAACGTCCTGTGTGTATTGAACAGACAGCCCACGTGGGCCAAAATCACCCGAACAGTCCACGGGAAGCGTTAGCGTGCTGAGTCCAAGGACCAACGTGCTGATATGTGTACTGACGGACACCCACAGACGTCCTGAGTGTGCTGACGGACAGCCACAGACATCCTGTGTGTGCTGGCGGACACCCACGGACGTCCTGTGTGTATTGAACAGACAGCCCACGTGGGCCAAAATCATCCAAACAGTCCACGGGAAGGGCCAGCGTGCTGAGTCCAAGGACCAACGTGCTGATATGTTTACTGATGGAAAGCCAGACGTCCTGTGTGTGCTGACGGACACAGACGGACACACACGGACAGCCACGGACGTCCTGTGTGTGCTGGCGGACACCCACGGCCGTCCTGTGTGTGTACTGAACAGACAGCCCACATGGGCCAAAATCACCGAACAGTCCACGGAAGGGCAGCACTCTGAGTCCAAGGACAAACATGCTGATATGTGTACTGATGGACAGCACAGACGTCCTGTGCGTGCTGACGGACACACACGGCCACACACAGACAGCCACGGACGACTTGTGTGTGCTGACGGACACACACGGACATCCTGGGTGTGCTGACAGACACCTACGGACGTCCTGTGTGTACTGAACAGACAGCCCACGTGGGCAAAAATCACCTGAACAGTCCACGGGAAGGGCCAGCGTGCTGATATGTGTACTGATGGACAGCCACGGACATCCGGTGTGTGCTGACAGACACACACAGATAGCCATGGACGTTCTTTTTTGTGCTGACGGACAGCCACAGACAGCGACGGACCTCCTGTGTGTGCTGGCGGACACTGTGATAACCCGCCCTTCGGGATAAAATGGTCGAGCAAGGGAAGTCAGAATCTGGAGCCAAGCTTTTTGAGGAGATTACATATTTGGAGTAAATGTTGAGTTTGATCACACAAAACTTAACATGGTTCGGAGAAGACAGAGATTGGTCGAGCATCAACTTGATGATCGAACCGCGGGCGGTACGGGCTAACCAAGAAGTTCGAAGTAGGATGTGGTCGAGGCATGGATGGATCGTGAGTGAACCATGAGACATATTAAGCGCTCTACCTTTCTTAGAAAGAGTCTTTAGATCGATCAGATGAAGATTTTGGAAGAATCACATTTTTTGGAAGCACGACGGTTTAGAAGCTCGACGTTTCAGAAACCCGACGTTTCTTAGCCACTAAGTTTTTCCGTGAAACTTTCACATCTATCATCAGAAATTATTTCAGAGATATTATAATTTGGAAGCATGACGGGAGTAAGCAGGATGGGAAGCAAGCACGACGGGAAAACCCGAAGTTTGGTCGAAAACCCTAATTTTGGCTTTTCCAAATTATTTGAAGAAACCGGAGGCTCGGGAAATATTTTTAGAGGATCTCAGTATGCATCTGGAGTTTATTAAAATATTTTAGAGAATCAGAACGGGAGCGGAAAAATTCGGGATTGATCGCGGGATGAAAATTCACTAGAAAGACCGAAATCGCACAAATCAACCGGGAGCCCGAGGTGGCCCTATCTGAGGGATCAGGACGTGCTGTCCTTCATCCAAGCATCTTAGTGTCTCCGTAGCACGAAATTCTTCCGCAGGATGAAGCCTCACATGCACAGACACCCAAAGCACGACATGGCATCGTCTTGACACCCAGAGGCCCGTGTGTCGCGATGCATGAGCTCCAGCCATGCTGAATAACATCTGGAAATGGTGCTGGCTTCTGGCATGCAGAGGAGTCATGCATGGTGACATTTGGACGCCCGTGTGTCGCCGCGCATGCGACCAGAAGCATGCGGGACGACACACAGGCGATGGAGTGGCACCATTTCAATGGTTGGCCATATCTATGTAAACCCAGCTCCCCCAGCTCGTTTCATTCATTCCACACACTCAAACATCACTCTAAAACTTGGGCTAGAGAGAGAAAGTGAAGTAGAAAAAGGAAGTGAAGGATTTGGAGCTGTTTTGAAGAAGAAGTTAGAGCATTTTTAAGAGCCATTGTTCTACCGAAAGCAGAAGAAGATCCAGAAGTCCGAGGAGGTTCTGTCCAAGTCCTGATTCGTCCATACCAGTCCATTGAAGACAGAGGCATTGGGTTTTTGCTAGGCTCTCTCCGATCAACCAGCTGCAAGAAAACTGTGAGTTGGTTTGTTTGAATTCCACTTGGAATTTAGGGTAGATCGAGTTGCATATAGAGTAGATTGATCACTCTATTGAATGGTAGAGTCCTTGCGTGTTATTAATGGAACCTGACTCAGTTTAGCAAGGGCTAAGCTGAGATGAATGGAATTAAGACTGAGTTGATAACCTGATTAGGACTAAGAATAGGATGCATCATGTTTTCTATTCTTGCGTGTTGATATGGTTGAGTGCAGGTTCCCGTTATCTTTAAAGATAGTTTCTCAGCGGGAGGCTGGACTATCTGGGTAACGGTTTGATTGAGTTGTTTTAGATCGATATTATTGTTTAGTTATTATTACTCAGGGTCTTAGGCCATATAGGCCGGACTACTGGTACTATTGGTTTGTGTTGTAGAGTCGAGTGTCTGGTTAGTGTCTAGAACTTTATCATTACGTTAGGTTCTAGATTGAGTTTGTGTTGTGTGAGTGTGCCGACAGTATAGCGTAACCCGCCCATATTAGGCTTGTTTGGGGTTGATTAGTGTTTCCTCGCCCTCGTATTCGGCGGGTTCAAGGAAACCCCTTATCGCTGGATCGGGAAGACTCAGAGAGACGGGATCATGGCCTATGGCTGAGTGATTACACGACGGTGTGAAATGTGGCAGTGACCCAAAGGACTGTGGGCTGTCGCGCGGTGACCCGAAGGACTGTGGGCCGCGGTCGTTGAAAGTTCCTTCTTCTGGCCTTTGTGGTAGGAAGATAGGATATTGCCGATAGAGAGGATTTACACTAAGTCACCATTTCCTGGGGTAGTGTGGTGTTGTGTTGTTTTAGAGTGTCGTAGAGGGTTATGGAAACCCTCGAGTCAGTGTAGCACCGATATACGGGGTACTAGTTAGATCGAGTCGTGATACTCATAGTTATTATTGTGATTGTGGTTGATTGATTTGCTTGCAGGTTATGACATTAAGTCCTAAGTCTGGTTTAAGTACCGGATTAGGCGTTTGATGTGTATTTCGTTAGGTAGGCTTGACGTTGGCCTGTATGTGTTTGAGTGATTGCTTGTGAAGGGTGGTGGATATTAAGCTATGCGGTATCATTGGTTGGCCCGATCATGTTCTTGTTTGATTGTTGGTCGATCGATAATGATACTCTTGCATAGTCTAAGTGTCTAACACTACATGAGTATTGAACTCAGGCATATATATGGTTAACTAGGGATTGTTTGTTGACTTATTTTAATGCAGGTTCCCGTTACGTGAAGCTAGATCATGGCAGGAGGCCAAGTCTAACTTAGTAACGGTTTGCTTAGCCTTAGCTTATGCATGCTAGGGCTAGATTGATTGTTATTTTTGGGTTGTCTGGGTAGAGTCTAGGTTGCGGGTAGAGGCCGCCAGCTCACTGAGTAATACTAGATTACTCATCCAACTCCGTTGTCCTTTTTGCAGGTCGCTTTAGGTAGGATGATCGGATAGCTTCGTGCTGGACGTTAGGACCGCCGGTGAGATTTTCATGCCTTTTGTAAACGGTATTGTGAATTGTGTTATGTTGACTCGATTTGGCATTAGGCCGGGCCCAGTCTTGAATTATTCAATGTATGAATATTTCTTGAATCAATAAAAGTAATTGTTTAATATGCGCTTCATGAGTACTCTGATATTTGACTAGTCCGGTCTAACACAACATTAGGTCAAGGAAACGGTTGAAAAGCCTTAGGCCTTGATCTAACAGGAAAACGCTAACTCGAGGTACGGGGTTGCAAAGCCTTATGCCTTGACGCAGCGGGACGAGTTAGTGGATGAACTGGTCTAGGTCGTGGAGTAAAGTTTGTGACTCTGACCGGATTGTCCCTAGCCCGTCACGTAGCGCTTCCGGACCATGGTGTTGGGTTGGACGGTCAGTCTTGTTCTTGTTTGATTGTTGGCTGGCCGGGTCGACCTATGCTTAGGAGGTTTCGGGGGTGTTACAGAGGTGGTATCAGAGCTTGGTTTCGTCCATGCTTCCAGAACTCATGATTTAATCGGTTTTAAATATTTATCGAGTCAAATTGAATCACAAAAGGCATTAGGGAAAACGGTCACGTCCAGCGATAGGATTTGTGGGTTTTTAGGAATTAGGATTGAGATAGTGGAATCTAGAAAAGTTAGGTTGCTTGGGTAGTAGAACTGTTAGGTTTCTGGTTAGAATTGCGGTTATGTTGAATTGTTAGTATTGCTGGGTTAGTAGATTATTTGATTAATTGTCTACTAACTTGCATGTGAAGTGTTCTTTTGAGTTGCAGCTTGTGTGTTCGTTGATCGGAACTTTAAGGAATGGAAACTTAAAGTGAAAAAGTTCAAGGCTAAAAACCCAAAGTGAAGAGAGAGAGAGAGATTCAGGGGGACTGGACAGTGGTATGGACTGGACAAGTATGAGCAAGACGACTTCGTTGAGAAAGACTTCATCAGTTTTGGGAAAAGAAAGGTTTCAGTGATCAGAAGCAAAGATGGTGCGCGTTATGGCAGAGTAAATGCAAGAAGACGATTCAAGTATTCATCAAGTGAAGAGTTTTCTGGCAACTTTTGAGAAGGAGACTCATGGGAGAGCAGTAGATACGGTGAAGCAATATGAAGATGAATTCAGCATAAGAGTGAAGCGATATGGAGATGAGTTAAGAATGAGTGAAGCATGGGAAATCAAGAAGTGAAGGACGGATTCAAGACTAAAGGAATGCTTTGAAGAGTGTATCAAGACGGAGTGAGTTCAGAACCAGAAGTTTGGGTGGAGACCAGAGAAACCGAAAGGAGGAAACCAAGGCAAACCGATAAGAAGCACATCAAGTGATCAAGACCGCGAGACAAGTGATCCAAGGAGAAATTTTCATCAAGGGGGTGAACATGTCGTGAAGCTGAGCCATTGGACAACTAAGAATTCGAGGACGAATTCTATTAGGGGGGAAGAAATGTGATAACCCGCCCTTCGGGATAAAATGGTCGAGCAAGGGAAAGTCAGAATCTGGGCCAGCTTTGGTAGATTACATATTTGGAGTAGTAAGTTGAGTTTTGATCCACACAAAACTTAACATGGTTCGGAGAAGACAGAAGATTGTCGAGCATCAACTTGATGATCGAACCGCGGGCGGTACGGGCCAACCGAGAAGTTCGAAGTAGGATGTGGTCGAGGAATGGATCGTGAGTGAACCATGAGCATATTAAGCTGATCTACCTTTCTTAGAAGAGTCTTAGATTGATCAGACGAAGGATTTTGGGAAGAATCACATTTTGGAAGCACGACGGTTTAGAAGCTCGACGTTTCAGAAACCCGACATTTCTTAGCCACTAAGTTTTCCGTGAAACTTCACATCTATCATCAGAATATTATTTCAGAGATATTATAATTTGGAAGCATGACGGGAGTACGCAGGACGGGAAGCAAGCACGACGGGAAAACCTAGTTGGTTCGAAAACCCCTAATTTTGGTTTTTTTGAAATTATGGAAGAAGCCGGAGGCTCGGGAAATATTTTTTAGAGGATCTCAGTATTCATCTGGAGTTTATTAAAAATATTTAGAGAATCAGAACGGGAGCGGAAAATATTCGGGATTGATCGCGGGACGAAAATTCACCAGAAAGATTGAAATCGCACAAATCAACGGGAAGCTCGAGGTGGCCCTATCTGAGCTATCAGGACGTGCTGTCCTTCATCAAGCATCTTAGTGTCTCCGTAGCACGACATGTCTCCGCAGGATGAAGCCTCACATGCAGCATGAACCCAAAGCACGACATGGCATCGTGTTGACACCCAGAGGCCCGTGTGTCGTGATGCATGAGCTCCAGCCATGCTAATGACATCTGGACGTGGTGCTGGCTTCTGGCATGCAGAGGAGTCATGCATGGTGACATTTGGACGCCATGTGTCGCCCGCGCATGCGACCAGAAGCATGCGGGACGACACACAGGCGATGGAGTGGCACCATTTCAATGGTTGGCCATATCTATATAAACCCAGCTCCCCCCGCTCGTTTCATTCAATCCACACACTCAACATCACTCTAAACTTGGGCTAGAGAGAGAAAGTGAAGTAAGTAGAAAAGGAAGTGAAGGATTTGGAGCTGTTTTGAAGAAGTTAGAGCATTTTTAAGAGCCATTGTTCTACCGAAAGTCCGAGAAGAAGATCCAGAAGTCCAAGGAGGTTCTGTCCAAGTCCTGATTCGTCCATACCAGTCCATTGAAGACAGAGGCATTGGGTTTTGGCTAGGCTCTCTCCGATCAACCAGCTGCTGCAAAGAACATTGTGAGTTGGTTTGTTTGAATTCCACTTGGAATTTAGGGTAGATCGAGTCGCATATAGAGTTAGATTGATCACGCTATTGAATGGTAGTAGAGTCCTTAGGGTTATTTAATTTATGGAACGGACTCAGTTTAGCAAGGGCTAAGCTGAGAATGAATGGAATTAAGACTGAGTTGATAACCTGATTAGGACTAAGAATAGGATGCATTCATGTTTTCTATTCTTGCGTGTTGATATGGTTGAGTGCAGGTTCCCGTTATCTTTAAAGATAGTTTCTCAGCGGGAGGCTGGATTATCGGGTAAGGGTTTGATTAGTTGTTTAGTATCGATATTATTGTTTAGTTATTAGTACTCAGGGTCTTAGGCCATATAGGCCGGACTACTGGTACTATTGGTTTGTGTTGTAGAGTCGAGTGTCTGGTTAGTGTCTAGAACTTTATCATTACGTTAGGGTTCTAGATTGAGTTTGTGTTGTGTGAGTGTGCCGACAGTATGTGCGTAACCCGCCCATATTAGGCTTGTTTGGGGTTGATTAGTGTTTCCTCGCCCTCGTATTCAGCGGGTTCAAGGAAACCCCTTATTCGTGGATCGGGAAGAGACCTCAGAGAGACGGGATCATGGCCTATGGCTGAGTGATTACACGACGGTGTGTAATGTGGCAGTGACCCAAAGGACTGTGGGCTGTCGCGCGGTTACCCGAAGGACTTTTGGCCGCGGTCGGTTGAAAGTTCCTTCTTCTGGCCTTTGTGGTAGGAAGATAGGATATTGCCGATAGAGATGATGAACACTAAGTCTCCAATTCCCGGGGTAGTGTGTTGTGTTGTGTTAGAGTGTCGTAGAGGTTATGTAACCCTCGAGTCAGTGTAGCACCGATATACGGTGTTACTAGTTAGATCGAGTCGTGTACTCATAGTTATTATTGTGGTTGTGGTTGATTGATTTGCTTGCAGGTTATGACATTAAGTCCTAAGTCTGGTTTAGGTACCGGATTAGGCTTGATGTGTATTTCGTTAGTGTAGGCCTGACGTTGGCCTGTATGTGTTTGAGTGATTGCTTGTGAAGGGTGGTGGATATTAAAGCTATGCGGTATCATTGGTTGGCCGATCATGTTCTTGTTTGATTGTTGGTCGATCGATTAATGATACTTGCATAGTCTAAGTGTCTAAACTACATGAGTATTGAACTCAGGCGTATATATGGTTAACTAGGGATTGTTTGTTGACTTGTTTTAATGCAGGTTCCCGTTACTTGAAGCTAGATCATGGCAGGAGGCCAAGTCTAACTTAGTAACGGTTTGCTTAGCCTTAGCTTTTATTGCATGCTAGGGATAGATTGATTGTTATTTTGGGTTGTCTGGGTAGAGTCTAGGTTGCGGGTAGAGGCCGCCAGCTCACTGAGTAATACTAGATTACTCATCCAACTCTGTTGTCCTTTTTGCAGGTCGCTTTAGGTAAGGATGATCGGATAGCTTCGTGCTGGACGTTAGGACCGCCTGTGTAGATTTTCATGCCTTTTGTAAACGGTATTGTGAATTGTGTTATGTTGACTCGATTTGGCATTAGGCCAGGCCCAGTCTTGAATTATTCAATGTATGAATATTTCTTGAATCAATAAAAGTAATTGTTTTATATGCGCTTCATGAGTACTCTGATATTTGACTAGTCCGGTCTAACACAACGTTAGGTCGAGGAACGGGTTGAAAAGCCTTAGGCCTTGATCTAACGGAAAACGCTAACTCTAGGTACGGGTTGCAAAGCCTTATGCCTTGACGCAGCGGGACGAGTTAGTGGATGAACTGGTCTAGGTCGTGGAGTAAAGTTTGTGACTCTGACCGGATTGTCCCTAGCCCGTCACGTAGCGCTTCCGGACCATGGTGTTGGGTTGGACGGTCAGTCATGTTCTTGTTTGATTGTTGGCTGGCCGGTTGGCCTTTCATCTCCAATCCTTGGTGTGTGTCGTCCGTCGGTCATGTTCTTGTTTGATTGTTGGCCGGTGGGTCGACCTATTCTTAGGACGGTTCGGGGGTGTTGCAGACACCCAAGGCCGTCTTGTGTGTACTGAACAGACAGCCCACGTGGGCAAAATCACCCAAATAGTCAAGGGAAGGGCCAGCGTGCTGAGTCCGAGGACCAGTGTGCTGATATGTGTACTGATGGACAGCCACAGACGTACTATGTGTGCTGACGGACACACACGGACACACACGGATGTCCTGTGTGTGCTGACGGACAGCCATGGACAGCCACAGACGTTCTGTGTGTGCTGGCGGACACCCACGGACTCACACGGACACACACGGACAACCATGGACGTCCTGTGTGTGCTGACGGACAGCCATGGATAGCCACAGACGTCGTGTGTGCTGGCGGACACCCGTGGACGTCCTGTGTGTACTGAACAAACAGCCCCCGTGGGCCAAAATAACCCAAACAGTCCACGGGAAGGGCCAGCGTGCTGTCCGTCAGCACACACTTGATTTATAAACAAATTTATCTAGTATAGGACTTACCTTGGCCTTTTCTTGAAAAATCGGTTTGTCTGATTTTTCTTTGTGTCTGGCCAAAATGTCTTGGCTGACAAAGCTCTTTCTCTCCATGGTCTTTGGGACCTCATAAGGTTGGGATTGATCATAAAAACCGTGTGCCCCTGGTTTGGCCGAATCTGATCTTGATAGATTTGCTTGAATCTGGACGGTTTTAGGGGATAAGAGAGCTTTCTTGGGACCTTCTTGAATGCCTGGTAGATGCTGATCTCGTCCTTGCCTTGGTAGAAAAAGAGCTGTACGAGTTTGAATACAAGAGACTCCAAATAAGGCAGTTTGGTGATAACGGGGATCTTCTTATTCCTATGTGGGCTGGTGCATGGGATGAAGTTGTAGAACTCTTCTGGCTCGTGTATAATGTTTCCGGGATGTCTTGGTTTTGTCTGGACGTCGTCTGGTTCTCCTGGTTGGATTGGAATTGCTTGGAATGGATCAAACCGAAAGATTGTCCAATCTTTCCATAAATAGCTCCGGTTGGATTTAAGTGATTCTCCATTGAACCGACTGATCTCCTGAGTTCTGGTGCAGCTAAGGACTTCTGGAATACCTCCTGATTGGTTGAAATGATCTCCTGATTGCCAATGTCTGGTTTGAAGCTGATTGAACCGGTTAGCTTCCAATTGAGGCAAGTGTAGAACTGGTTTGACCGGTTTTGGAGATTGGATCATAACTTCATAACTTCATAACTCTGTGGCCATTTCTCCTGATCTTGGGCTTTCTGGAAAGGTAATAAACTCCGCTTGACTCCTATGATGGGATTTGCTTCAGGCCGCTCCTTAATTGAGCTTGAATCTTCTTCTAAGATTGGGTACTCGCAGATGGACGGGTTGAGAAACCTCTGAATTGTCAAAATTCATAACTTCTTGCTCCGTGATTATATTGGCCCAATTCCAATTGGCCTGGACTCCTTCATGAGTGTAGAATCCATCAAAATTAGACTCGTGATATAAACCCTCCTGGTTTGTAAGATATGGCTTTTTTAGTGCACATATATCCTGGTTGGCGCCTTGGCTGGTTGAGTAGGGTGATGGGTCGACCTCTGGTTCAGCTGCTGAATTGCTGGCCGCAACATGTGTGTACTGAACAGACAGCCCACGTGGGCCAAAATAACCCTAACAGTCCACGGGAAGGGCCAGCGTGCTGAGTCCAAGGACCAACATGCTGATATGTGTACTGATGAACAGCCACAGACGTCCTGTGTGTCCTGACGGACACAGACGGACACACACGGACACACACGGACAGCCACAGACGTCCTGTGTGTGCTGGCGGACACCCACGGACGTCCTGTGTGTACTAAACAGACAGCCCACGTGGGCCAAAATCACCCGAACAGTCCACGGGAAGGGCCAGCGTGCTGAGTCAATTGACCAACGTGCTTATATGTGTACTGATGGACAGGCACGGACGTCCTGTGTGTGTGCTGACGGACACACACGGACGTCATGTATGTGCTGACAGACACACACGGACACACACGGACAGCCATGGACGTCATGTGTGTGCTGACAGACAGCCACGGATAGCCATGGATGTCCTGTGGGTGCTTGCGGACACCCACGGACGTCCTGTGTGTACTGAAAAGACAGCCCACGTGGGCCAAAATCACCCAAACAGTCCACGGGAAGGGCCATCGTGCTGAATCCAAGGACAAACGTGCTGATATGTACACTTATGGACATCCATAGACGTCCTGTGTGTGCTGACGGACAAAGACGGACACACACGGACAGCCACGGACGTCCTGTGTGTGCTGGCAGACACCCACAGACGTCCTATGTGTGCTGAACAGACCGTTCACGTGGGCCAATATCAACCGAATAGTCCACGGGAAGGGTCAGCGTGCTGAATCCAAGGACCAAAGTGCTGGTATGTGTACTGATGGACAGCCATAGACGTCCTGTGTGTGCTGACGGACACATACGGACGTCCTGTGTGTGCTGACAGACACCCACAGACGTCCTGGTTGTACTGAACAGACAGCCCACGTGGGCCAAAATCACCCGAACAGTCAACGGGAAGGGCCAGCATGCTGAGTCCAAGGACCCGCGTGCTGATATGTGTACTGATGGACAACCACACACGTTCTGTGTGTGCTGAAGGATACACACGGACACACACGGACAGCCACAGACGTCCTGTGTGTGCTGACGGACAACCACAGACAGCCACAGACGTCCTGTGTGTGCTGGCGGACACCCACGGATTTCCTGTGTGTACTGACCAGAGAGCCCACGAGGGCCAAAATTACCCAAACAGTCTACGGGAAGGGCCAGCATGCTGAGTTCATGGACCAACATGCTGATATGTGTACTGATGGACAGCCACATACGTCATGTGTTTGCTAACGGACACAGACGGACACACACGGACACATACAGACAGCCACGGACGTCCTGTGTGTGCTGGCGGACACCCACGAACGTCCTGTATGTACTGAACAGACAGCCCACGTGGGCCAAAATCACCCGAACAGTCCAAGGGAAGCGTTAGCGTGCTGAGTCCAAGGACCAACGTGCTGATATGTGTACTGCTGGACAGCCACGGACGTCCTGTGTGTGCTGACGGACACACACGGACGTCCTTTGTGTGCTGACGGACACCCACAGACGTCTTGTGTGTACTGAACAGACAGCCCACGTGGGCTAAAATCACCCAAACAGTCCACGGGAAGGGCCAGCATGCTGAGTCCAAGGACCAGCGTGCTGATATGTGTACTGATGGACAGCCACGGACGTCCTGTGTGTGCTGACGGACACAGACAGACACACAAGGACAGCCACGGACGTCCTGTGTGTGTTGGCGGACACCCACGGACGTCCTGTGTGTACTAAACAGACATCCAACGTAGGCCAAAATCACCCGAACAGTCCACGGGAAGGGTCAGCGTGCTGAGTCCAAGGACCAACGTGCTGATATGTGTACTGATGGACAGCCACAGACGTCCTGTGTGTGCTGATGGACACCGACGGATGACTTGTGTGTACTGAAAATACAGCCCACCTGGGCCAAAATCACCCGAGTAGTCCACAGGAAGGGCCATCGTGCTGAGTCCGAGGACCCGCGTGCTGATATGTGTACTGATGGACAGCCACAGACGTTCTGTGTGTGCTGACGGATACACACGGACACACACGGACAGCCACGAACGTCCTGTGTGTGCTGACGGACAGCCACGGACAGCCACAGACGTCCTGTGTGTGCTGGCGGACACCCACGGACTTCCTGTGTGTACTGACCAGACAGCCCACGTGGGCCAAAATCACCCAAACAGTCTACGGGAAGGGCCAGCATGCTGAGTTCATGGACCAACGTGCTGATATGTGTACTGATGGACAGCCACAGACGTCCTGTGTGTGCTGACGGACACAACGGACACACACGGACACATACAGACAGCCACAGACGTCCTGTGTGTGCTGGCGGACACCCACGAACGTCCTGTATGTACTGAACAAACAGCCCACGTGGGCCAAAATCACCCGAACAGTCCACGGGAAGCGTCAGCGTGGTGAGTCCAAGGACCAACGTGCTGATATGTGTACTGCTGGACAGCCACGGACGTCCTGTGTGTGCTGACGGACACACACGGACGTCCTTTGTGTGCTGACGGACACCCACAGACGTCCTGTGTGTACTGAACAGACAGCCCACGTGGGCTAAAATCACCCAAACAGTCCACGGGAAGGGCCAGCGTGCTGAGTCCAAGGACCAGCGTGCTGATATGTGTACTGATGGACAGCCACGGACGTCCTGTGTGTGCTGACGGACACAGACGGACACATACGGACAGCCACAGACGTCCTGTGTGTGTTGGCGGACAGCCACAGACGTCCTGTGTGTACTAAACAGACATCCAACGTAGACCAAAATCACCCGAACAGTCCACGGGAAGGGTCAGCGTGCTGAGTCCAAGGACCAACGTGCTGATATGTGTACTGATAGACAGCCACAGACGTCCTGTGTGTGCTGATGGACACCGACGGATGACTTGTGTGTACTGAACATACAGCCCACCTGGGCCAAAATCACCTGAGTAGTCCACAGGAATGGACAGCCACACACGTTCTGTGTGTGCTGACGGATACACACGGACACAAACGGACAGCCACGGACGTCCTGTGTGTGCTGACGGACAGCCACGGACAGCCACAGACGTCCTGTGTGTGCTGGCGGACACCCACGGACTTCCTGTGTGTACTGACCAGACAGCCCACGTGGGCTAAAATCACCCAAACAGTCCACGGGAAGGGCCAGCGTGCTGAGTCCAAGGACCAGCGTGCTGATATGTGTACTGATGGACAGCCACGGACGTCCTGTGTGTGCTGACGGACACACACATACACACACGGACAGCCACAGACGTCCTGTGTGTGTTGGCGGACACCCACGGACGTCCTGTGTGTACTAAACAGACATCCAACGTAGGCCAAAATCACCCGAACAGTCCACGGGAAGGGTCAGCGTGCTGAGTCCAAGGACCGACGTGCTGATATGTGTACTGATGGACAGCCACGGACGTCCTGTGTGTGCTGACGGACACACACGGACACAAACGGACAGCCACAGACGTCATGTGTGTGCTGACGTACACCGACGGATGACTTGTGTGTACTGAATAGACAGCCCACGTGGGCTAAAATCACCCAAACAGTCCACGGGAAGGGCCAGCGTGCTGAGTCCAAGGACCAGCGGGCTGATATGTGTACTGATGGACAGCCACGGACGTCCTGTGTGTGCTGACGGACACACACGGACACACACGGACAGCCACGGATGTCCTGTGTGTACTAAACGGACATCCAACGTAGGCTAAAATCACCCGAACAGTCCACGGGAAGGGTTAGCGTGCTGAGTCCAAGGACCAACGTGCTGATATGTGTACTGATGGACAGCCACGGACATCCTGTGTGTGCTGACGGACACACACGGACACACACGGACACAAACGGACAGCCACAGACGTCATGTGTGTGCTGACGGACACCGACGGATGACTTGTGTGTACTGAACATACAGCCCACCAGGTGCAAAATCACCCGAGTAGTCCACAGGAAGGGCCAGCGTGCTGAGTCCGAGGACCCGCGTGCTGATATGTGTACTGATGGACAGCCACAGATGTTCTGTGTGTGCTGACGGATACACAAGGACACACACGGACAGCCACAGACGTCCTGTGTGTGCTGACGGACAGCCACAGACGTCCTGTGTGTGCTGGCGGACACCCACGGACTTCCTGTGTGTACTGACCAGACAGCCCACGTGGGCCAAAATCACCCAAACAGTCCACGGGAAGGGCCAGCATGCTGAGTCCATGGACCAACGTGCTGATATGTGTACTGATGGACAGCCACAGACGTCCTGTGTGTGCTGACGGACACAGACGGACACACACGGACACATACAGACAGCCACAGACGTCCTGTGTGTGCTGGCGGACACCCACGAACGTTCTGTGTGTACTGAACAGACAGCCCACGTGGGCCAAAATCACCCAAACAGTCCACGGGAAGCGTCAGCGTGCTGAATTCAAGGACCAACGTGCTGATATGTGTACTGATGGACAGCCACGGACGTCCTGTGTGTGCTGACGGACACACACGGACGTCCTTTGTGTGCTGACGGACACCCACAGACATCCTGTGTGTACTGAACAGACAGCCCACGTGGGCTAAAATCACCCAAACATTCCACGGGAAGGGCCAACGTGCTGAGTCCAAGGACCAGCGTGCTGATATGTGTACTGATGGACAGCCACGGACGTCATGTGTGTGCTGACGGACACACACGGACAGCCACGGTTGTCCTGTGTGTGTTGGCGGACACCCACGGACGTCCTGTGTGTACTAAACAGACATCCAACGTAGGCCAAAATCACCCGAACAGTCCACGGGAAGGGTCAGCGTGCTGAGTCCAAGGACCAACGTGCTGATATGTGTACTGATGGACAGCCACGGACGTCCTGTGTGTGCTGACGGACACACACGGACACACACGGACACAAACGGACTGCCACAGACGTCATGTGTGTGCTGACGGACACCAACGGATGACTTGTGTGTACTGAACATACAGCCCACCTGGGCCAAAATCACCCGAGTAGTCCACAGGAAGGGCCAGCGTGCTGAGTCTGAGGACCCGCGTGCTATATGTGTACTGATGGACAGCCACAGACGATCTGTGTGTGCTGACGGATACACACAGACACACACGGACAGCCACGGACGTCATGTGTGTGCTGACGGACAGCCACGGACAGCCAGAGACGTCCTGTGTGTGCTGGCGGACACCCACGGACTTCCTCTGTGTACTGACCAGACAGCCCACATGGCCCAAAATAACCCAAAAAGTCCACGGGAAGCGTTAGCGTGCTGAGTCCAAGGACCAACGTGCTGATATGTGTACTGATGGACAGCCACAGACGTCCTGTGTGTGCTGACGGACACACACGGACGTCCTTTGTGTGCTGACGGACACCCACAGACGTCCTGTATGTACTGAACAGACAGCCCACGTGGGCTAAAATCACCCAAACAGTCCACAGGAAGGGCCAGCGTGCTGAGTCCAAGGACCAGCGTGCTGATATGTGTACTGATGGACAGCCACGGACGTCCTGTGTGTGCTGACGGACACACACGGACACACACGGACAGCCACGGACGTCCTGTGTGTGTTGGTGGACACCCACGGACGTCCTGTGTGTACTAAACAGACATCCAACGTAGGCCAAAATCACCCGAACAGTCCACGGGAAGGGTCAGCGTGCTGAGTCCAAGGACCAACGTGCTGATATGTTTACTGATGGACAGCCACGGACGTCCTGTGTGTGCTGACGGACACACACGGACACAAACGGACAGCCACAGACGTCATGTGTGTGCTGACGGACACCGACGGATGACTTGTGTGTACGGAACAGACAGCCCACGTGGGCTAAAATCACCCAAACAGTCGACGGGAAGGGCCAGCGTGCTGAGTCCAAGGACCAGCGTGCTGATATGTGTACTGATGGACAGCCACGGACGTCCTGTGTGTGCTGACGGACACACACGGACACACACGGACAGCCACGGACGTCCTGTGTGTGTTGGCGGACACCCACGGACGTCCTGTGTGTACTAAACAGACATCCAACGTACGCCAAAATCACCCGAACAGTCCATGGGAAGGGTCAGCGTGCTGAGTCCAAGGACCAACGTGCTGATATGTGTACTGATGGACAGCCACGGACATCCTGTGTGTGCTGACGGACACACACAGACACAAACGGACAGCCACAGACGTCATGTGTGTGCTGACGGACACCGACGGATGACTTGTGTGTACTGAACATACAGCCCACCTGGGCCAAAATCACCCGAGCACTACAAGAAAACATCCGCATACTGAGGGAAAAAATCGTCGGTATGTCGTCGGAATAACGCTATTCCGAGGACATACCGATGAAAAAAGTCCTCGGAAATATCTCCTCGGAAATTCATATTTCCTCGGAATTCCGTCGGAAATTTCCGACGGAATTCTGAGGAAACAAAATTCCGAGGAAACTCCGAGGACACAGAGTTCGTCGGAAGGTTCCTCGGAATATACCGAGGGACGCCTTCCTCGGAATATTTCGATGGAATTCCGATGGTCCAATCCTCGGAAGTTTCGACGAAATATTCCTCGGAATGTTTATCGGAAAATTCCGAGGAACTTCTGTCCCTCGGAAAATTCCGAGGAACTTTCCTCCCTCGGAAAATTCCGAGGAACTTCAGTCCCTCGGAAAATTCCGAGGAACTTCAGTCCCTCGGAAAATTTTTAAAATTTAAATTCGAAAATTTAAAATTAAAATTAAAATTGAATAAAACATAAAACATTAAAACATAGTAGATAATATTCAAAGTTAAATAAAACATTCCGAGTTTTTGGTAAAAAAAAAAAACTACTGCTCTGGAATGTTCGGGAACACCTCGTTCGGGTACATCTTCTTCATCATCTCCATCATCTGCTCGTTCAGCCTCTTCTGGGTCTCATAGCCCGCCTGTTGAGCTGCCATCTGGGTCTCCAACGCAGATACACGATCATCCTTGTCTTTTAGCTGAGCCGTAAGAACTTCTGGATCAACATATGCCGGTGGTGCAGAAGAAGAAGCAGCCGACCGGGAGCGACGACCCAAACCGACCAAACGTCCCTTTTTCTTTGGAACCGACTGAAATATAAATAACCAAATTTAGATAATATAAATTGATGATAAAAAAAAAATCAAGAAATAATTAAATTGAACTTTAAAAAAAAAAAAACTTACCGATTCAACGATTTCGTTGATTCGAACCCGGGACAAGTTGGTCGAAGCCGTCGAATCGTCATCATCGGTTTGAAGCTGAGACACTTCGTCATACACCTGAGTTTGGACCAGGTCGACCACGTCCCTCACAAGACCATCATCAATCTGGCCGGTCTTCTTGTTGGTATACGCCCTTTTCATAAGGGCGAAATCATCAACCGGGTCGCCCTCATTTTCTTCCGCCTTGAAAAAAAATAAATTAAACAAACATTAGAAATTTGAAAAAATGCACAAAAAATAAAATTCTGAAACTTATATAATTGAAGAAAAAGCGGTTGAACTTACCATGCGATCCGCTAGAGTGGCAATAGATTGAGCACCCAAGTTATGCTTGTAGATGCCCTTCCCTTTACGGTCGCTCCTGCGGTTGTTGGAGTTGGTGGAAGAAGTTTCTTTCGTCTCTTCCTTATCCCAATGTGCACACAACTCCTTCCAGACCGTGTCGTTCATCGACTTTGGGACCTTTTAATTTAAAAAAAAAAGTTTAATAATTTAAAAAATAGTTTAATAAATTAAAAATTGTTAATAAATTAAAAACTACCTTGTTTACTTCCCACTTCTTCTTCCACTCGTACATCTGCTTCCCATAGTTGTCCATAACTTTATGGACAAAATGGTGATAGATAGAGAGCGTATCATCGGAATTCCAGTTGAATTCTTGCTGAAATAGTTTAAAAATAGGTTTTAAGCACAAAAATATAAATAGTTTATAATTACAAAAAAAGTTTTAATAAATAAAAAATAATTTAATAAATATAGAAAATAGTTTAATAATTACAAAAAAAGTTTTAATAAATAAAAAATAGTTTAATAATTAAAACAATAGTTTTAATAATATTTAAAATGTCTAATAAATATAGAAAATGGTTTAATAATTACAAAAAATAGTTTTAATAAATAAAAAATATAAGTAAAAAATTTGAATACTTACCGCAAACTGACGAAACCACAGATGCTGCTTCTCGGGAGGGAAGTCAGTGAAAGTCGGATGTCCCTTGTCGAGGGCCGAGTACATCATACGGTTGATCCATGCGCTGATCCCGTTCCCGAATCGGTTGAACCTAATAAAAAAAAACAAATTATTAATAAAAAAATAGTTTAAATAAAAAATAGTTAAAAAAATAAAAGTTTAATTACCATGTTTGACCATGTCCATGTGGATACTCAGTGAGATAGGGAAGATGGTCACGACCGGGCTGTCGAACCAATTCCGCAACACTCATCACTCCCGGAGGACCCGGAGGAGCAGGAGCGGGTGTAGCAGCGGGAGCGGGAGCAGCAGGAGCGGGTAATGGAGAGGGAGATGTATGGTAGGAGCTGTGGGGCAAAACGGAATCCTGAACATGGCTGGACGAACCCCGAGACTAGCTCCCCATACCACCCCGGCTACGACGCTGGCGAGGCCGGATCTGATCATCATTAGACCTGTAAATTAAAAAAAATAGTTTTAATTAAAAATAGTTTTTAATCACAAAAATATAAATAGTTTAATAATTAACAAAAAAAGTTTTAATAAATAAAAAATAGTTTAAAAATTAAAAAAATAGTTTTAATAAACCCCAAAAACAGTTTAATAATTACAAAAAATAGTTTTAAAAATATTTAAAATGTTTAATAATTACAAAAAATAGTTTTAATAATATTAAAAATGTTTAATAAATATAGAAATTTATATTTTATATATAAAATACATAAAACGTTTTATTACCTCAAAAATGATTTTAAATATTATATATATGATTTTTAATCACAAAAAAGTTTTATAGATTTTAAAAATCATTAATAAATATATAAATGATTTTAAAATGCAAAAAATAGATTTTATATACAAAAAACGTTTTGAATATATATATATATAATTACAAATTCGATTTTTATAACCACAAAATCAATAAAAACCCAAAAAAAATCCAAATCAAGTGAAATACATAATCAAACTCGATTTTACACAATCCTACCATTCAACCTAACAAAAATCTATAAATCTCATTCCAAAATCATCAAATCTACTTAAAAACCATACAAATCTACCCTAAGAGAGTGGGATAGGGTTCATACATGATTATGGGGGAGGATTAGGGCAGATTCGCCGGAAATCGCGAGAGAGAACGGTGGAGTCGCCGGAAATCGCGAGAGGGAGAGTCTGTGCGGCGCGGAGAGAAAGAGAGAAATGGGGAAGAAGATCAGGCTCGCCCTAATATTATGAGGCGTCCGACGGAAACTATCCGTCGGAATTTCCTCGGAAATTTTTATATTTCCGTCGGAATTTCCTCGGAAATCTTTAATTCAATTTTCGCGAAATATTTGGCGGCTTGGTTTACCCGGTTAAATGAAAATATTCCGAGGAACTAGGATTCCTCGGAATACCCTCGGTAATACCGAGGAAATTCTGAGGAACCAGGGTTTGGGGTTTTAAAACATCGATTATTTTCGCCGTATTTCATTTCTTATACAATTATAATGCATACCATTGAGGATTCTTTGTATAGATGATCAGAAACCATGAAATAACAAAATTTCAAAAATAATTGTAAGTATTCCCTTTACCGTTTATTAAAGTGTATAAGTGTTTCTCTTATGTTGTGTGGTTTTCGTTCATGCAATCGTAAAAGTGTTTGTTATTGGATAAAACACCAAAGTTCCTAGTTCCAAACATCATAATCTGGTTAAGACACTTAATGAAGGTTATATACGTGTTATTCAATCCGTAAAAAGTTGTTTTCGGTTTAAAACCCCAAGTTCCTCGGAATTTCCTCGGAATTTTCCGAGGAAATTCCGATGAAAACCTTATCTTCGTCGGAATTTCCTCGGAAAATTCCGAGGAGATTCCGAGGAAAAGGAATGTTTAATCAAATCCCTAAATCGACAAGATCTATTCCGAGGAAATTCCGAGGAAAACCTATCTGCCCTCGGAATTTCCTCGGTATTTATATTTAAAAAAAAAAAAGGTCGACGCTAGTCTGTCTCCGAGTCGTCATCACCAGATGAATCTGAATCTGGATCTTGGTGAAACTCTCCAATCACTGGTTCATCCTCTACGTGAACGGCGGCTTCCTCTCCGAAGTCGGTTAAATCAACTACAAGGCCAACTCCACCTAAATCTTCTGCTGCACTTAAGTTGCCGGATGTGCTTGGTTGTAGTGGGTCTTCCAGCTCAGAACTTCCCTGAACTCGGCCTCTCGGGTTGAGTCTTGTAACAGTAACCCATGGATCATCTCTGTTCCTTACCCGGGGTACTTGATATAACAAACCTGATCGGCCTGAGAAGCAAGAATGAAAGGATCATAATATTGCAGCTTCCGTCTCGAATTTACTGATGTAACACCAAATGCATCTGTTCTCACACCTCGATCTAGAGTGTTGTCGTGCCAATCACAATAGAAAACAGTACAGCGCAATCCAACCATGCCCAAATACTTGATTTCCAAAATCTCATTTATGTGTTCGTAGTATACATCATCTCCTGATGCAGAACAAACACCAGCATCGTAAGTCGTACTCGTACGTCTCCTCTTCTGAGTTGTGAATGCATATCCTCGAGTACAAAATCTCGGATATGACTTAACAACAAAGTTTGGTCCAACGACCATCTCGCGTATCCAATCGTCAAATGTTTCACCTCTGGCCAAACCATCACTCACATAAGTAAACATCCATCCACCAAATTCTCTCTGCTTCATTTATTCTAGTTCGTCCTCTGTGGCGTATCTATATTCAACCGCTTTTCTGCCATGAAAATCCTTTCATATTGAAGAACATCTTCGCAGTTGGTGAGTAAATATGTTTGCAAATGACTGCGCTCCTGATCAGTAAGTCGACGGTCCTTTGGTTTTCCGCTAAGTCGTCCAACGTCTGTGAAAATGTCTGGAACCTTCCAATGATATGTTGCCCGTTCGCCTCTATCATCATGCCGAGCAGGTCTTCTGTTTTTGGTCTGAACTTCTGCTGGAAAGTAGTACTCGGCAAAGTTTGAAGTTTCTTCATTGATCATCTGTGCGACTATAGAACCTTCCACCCTACTTAAATTTTTCACCATCTTCTTCAAATGGAACATATACCGCTCATACAGATACATCCATCTATACTGCACAGGACCACCAAGTTCCAATTCTCTTACCAGGTGAATAACAAGATGCTCCATAACATCAAAAAATGAGGGAGGAAATATCTTCTCAAGGTTGCACTGAATCACGGCTATGTTAGTCTTCAAATTTTCAATACCTTCAAGAGTCACTGATCTCGTGCATAAATCGCGGAAGAAACCACTTATCCCTGCAATTGCTTCATGAACATTTCGTGGTAATAGTTCCTTGAAGGCAAACGGAAGGAGGCGCTGCATCATTACATGGCAATCGTGGCTTTTCAAGCCAGTAAACTTTCCTTCCTTTCTGTCGATACAGTTACGCAAATTAGATGCGTAACCGTCTGGAAATTCCACATCGTTTGAAATCCAATCAAAGAACGCATCCTTTCCCGCTGCATCAAGTCGGTATATGGGAAAAGGAGCCCTACCATTCTCATCAACATGAAGTTCTGAACGAGCACATATATCGACTAAATCCAGTCTTGACTTCAAATTATCCTTTGTTTTACCTTGAACATTAAGGATCGTGTTCATGAGATTGTCAAAAAAGTTCTTCTCAATATGCATGACATCTAAATTATGCCTTAGTAGATGATCCTCCCAGTATGGCAGATCCCAGAAAATACTTTTTTTGTGCCAGTTATGTAGGTCTCCAACACCATCTACCGGAAAACGCTCATGTCCACCGACGTCTGGCGTCCTTTCTGCACCAAAATCTCTAAGTTGTGTCTTCAAATCTTTCCCACAAATTTCCGGAGGTGGACTGTCAAACACCCTCTTGTTCTTCGTAAACAAATTCCTACTTCTACGATATGGATGATCTGGTGGTAGAAATCTCCTGTGACAGTCAAACCAACACGTTTTCCTTCCGTGTTTTAGTTGGAAAGCATCAGTGTTATCTTGACAATATGGACATGATAGCCTTCCATGCGTTGTCCATCCAGATAACATACCATATGCTGGAAAATCACTTATTGTCCACATTAGTACTGCCCGCATTTGAAAGTTTTCTTTATACGAAACATCGTATGTTTCAGCACCTTGAGCCCATAGTTGTTGCAACTCATATATTAGTGGCTGA
Source organism: Brassica rapa (assembly GCF_000309985.2). NCBI lineage: Eukaryota > Viridiplantae > Streptophyta > Magnoliopsida > Brassicales > Brassicaceae > Brassica > Brassica rapa. The sequence continues at coordinate 22,855 of NW_022610972.1, forward strand.
AGAAACACATCAAGTGATCTCTTAGGATGCTCTGGTCCGGGAACGAGAATCGAGAGAAACAAAAACTCTCGTCGCAAGCACAAGTTTGGGGGTAGGTTGTATGGTGTAAGAATGACTGGCCATAGAGAATACTGTCTTCCACTCTTGCCAAACGGGCTGAAACCATCAGTACATAATCCAAGGTAGACATTTCTTCTCTCATACGCAAAGTCGGGATACTTTGATTGGAAATGCTTCCACGCTTTTGCATCTGAAGGATGTCTGATCTCACCATCTGTTGAGTGCTCCGCATGCCATCTCATTGGTTGTGCTGTGCGTTCAGACATATACAACCTCTGCAACCTTTCCGTCAAAGGCAAATACCACATCCTTTTATATGGCACTGGAACTCTTCCACTCGTATCTTTATAACGAGGCTTCCCACAAAATTTGCATGAAACCCGCTGTTCATCCGCCCTCCAATAAATCATGCAGTTGTCTCTGCATACATCTATTACCTGATACGATAAACCAAGACCAGCTACGAGTTTCTGAACCTCGTAGTATGAGCCAGGAGCTACATTATCTTCGGGTAGAATACCTTTTACATAATCAGCAATCGCATCCACACAGTCTTCCGCCAAATTATAATCCGTCTTAATGCCCATCAATCTTGTAGCAGATGATAAAGCTGAATGACCATCTCTGCAACCTTCGTACAATGGTTGCTTTCCAGCATCCAACATATCATAAAATCTCCTAGCTTCGGCATTGGGTAAATCTTCCCCTCTAAAATGATCATTTACCATCTGCTCAGTACCTACACCATAATCTACATCTGTTCTAATTGGTTCTTCTAATCTAACCGCTGGCTGAGGTTCGCTAGTACTACCATGTTCATAATCAGTTTCCCCATGATGATACCAAATTTTGTAACTTCGTGTAAACCCACTCAAATATAGATGAGTCCAAACATCCCACTCTTTAATAACCTTTTTATTTTTACAATTAGAGCAAGGACATCTTAACATACCTGTTTTTGCTTCCGGTTGTCGGTGAACTAACCCCATGAATTCGGTTATACCTCGTTGGTATTCTTCCGTAAGCAATCTCGTGTTCGGATCCAAATGAGGTCGATCGATCCAAGAACGAAAATAATTTGAAGAAGACATGTTTTTTATGAATCAAATTCGTGTCTAAAGAGAGTGAGAGGGAGGATGAAGATATGGAGTGAATGAAGAGGAAGAGGGGTGCTTGTATTTATAGTTGAAATCCTTCCGACAGACCGAGGAAATTCCGACGGAATTCCGATGCCAACGGCTTGTTCGTCGGAATTTCCTCGGAATTTTTAAAATCTCCCAACGGCTCTCCAACGGCTCTCTAACGTCTATAATATTTCCTCGGAATTCATCGGTTTTTTCCGAGGAATACAATTTTCCTCGGAATTCCATAAGAATATTCCGACGGAGTGATGTTTCCTCGGAATTCCGTCGGTATATTCCGAGGAAATTCCGAGGAACCCAAATTTTGTGTTTTCTCAGAATTTCCTCAGGATTTCCTCGGAATATACCGACGATTTCATTTTCCGTCGGAACGTCCGTCAGAATACCGCTGTTTTCTTATAGTGGAGTAGTCCACAGGAAGGGCCAGCGTGCTGAGTCCGAGGACCCGCGTGCTGATATGTGTACTGATGAACAGCCACAGACGTTCTGTGTGTGCTGACGGATACACACGGACACACACAGACAGCCACGGACGTCCTGTGTGTGCTGACGGACAGCCACAGACAGCCACAGACGTCCGGTGTGTGCTGGCGGACACGCACGGACTTCCTGTGTGTGCTGACCAGACAGCCCACGTGGGCCAAAATCACCCAAACAGTCCACGGGAAGGGCCAGCATGCTCAGTCCATGGACCAACGTGCTGATATGTGTACTGATGGACAGCCACAGACGTCCTGTGTGTGCTGACGGACACACACGGACACACACGGACACACACGGACAGCCACGGACGTCCTGTGTGTGTTGGCGGACACCCACGGACGTCCTGTGTGTACTAAACAGACATCCAACGTAGGCCAAAATCACCCGAACAGTCCACGGGAAGGGTCAGCGTGCTGAGTCCAAGGACCAACGTGCTGATATGTTTACTGATGGACAGCCACGGACGTCCTGTGTGTGCTGACGGACACAGACGGACACACACAGACACATACAGACAGCCACTGACGTCCTGTGTGTGCTTACGGACACCCACGAATGTCCTGTGTGTACTGAACAGACAGCCCACGTGGGCCAAAATCACCCAAACAGTCCACGGGACACGAACGTCCTGTGTGTACTGAACAGACAGCCCACGTGGGCCAAAATCACCCAAACAGTCCACGGGAAGCATCAGCGTGCCGAATTCAAGGACCAACGTGCTGATATGTGTACTGATGGACAGCCACGGACGTCCTGTGTGTGCTGAAGGACACACACGGACGTCCTTTGTGTGCTGACGGACACCCACAGACGTCCTGTGTACTGAACAGACAGCCCACGTGGGCCAAAATCACCCGAACAGTCCACGGGAAGGGTCAGCGTGCTGAGTCCAAGGACCAACGTGCTGATATGTGTACTGATGGACAGCCACGGACGTCCTGTGTGTGCTGACGGACACACACGGACACAAACGGACAACCACAGACGTCATGTGTGTGCTGACGGACACCAACAGATGACTTGTGTGTACTGAACATACAGCCCACCTGGGCCAAAATCACCCGAGTAGTCCACAGGAAGGGCCAGCGTGCTGAGTCCAAGGACCCGCGTGCTGATATGTGTACTGATGGACAGCCACAGACGATCTGTGTGTGCTGACGGATACACACGGACGCACACGGACAGCCACGGACGTCCTGTGTGTGCTGACGGACACCCACATACAGCCACAGACGTCCTGTGTGTGCTGGCGGACACCCACAGACTTCCTGTGTGTACTGACCAGACAGCCCACGTGGGCCAAAATCATCCAAACAGTCCACGGGAAAGGCCAGCATGCTGAGTTCATGGACCAACGTGCTGATATGTGTACTGATGGACAGCCACAGACGTCCTGTGTGTGCTGACGGACACAGAAGGACACACACGGACACTTACAGACAGCCACGGACGTCCTGTGTGTCCTGGCGGACACCCACGAACGTCCTGTGTGTACTGAACACACAGCCCACGTGGGCCAAAATCGCCCAAAAAGTCCACGGGAAGCGTCAGCGTGCTGAGTCCAAGGACCAACGTGCTGATATGTGTACTGATGGACAGCCACGGACGTCCTGTGTGTGGTGACGGACACACACGGACGTCCTTTGTGTGCTAACGGACACCCACAGACGTCCTGTGTGTACTGAACAGACAGCCCACGTGGGCTAAAATCACCCAAATAGTCCACGGGAAGGGCCAGCGTGCTGAGTCCAAGGACTAGCGTACTGATATGTGTACTGATGGACAGCCACGGACGTTCTGTGTGTGCTGACGGACACACACAGACAGCCACGGACGTCCTGTGTGTGCTGGCGGACACCCACGGACGTCCTGTGTGTACTAAACAGACATCCCACGTAGGCCAAAATCACCCGAACAGTCCACGGGAAGGGTCAGCGTGCTGAGTCCAAGGACCAATGTGCTGATATGTGTACTGATGGACAGCCACGGACGTCCTGTGTGTCACGCCCCCAATCCTGAATAGGATTGTCGGGACGGCCATGGTTCGAGGAAACGTGCAAGCCAGTCATAGGACATCAAGGCAAGCGTTCCATGGTCGAGAAAGAAGGTTTAGGACATAAGGAAACTTAGACTTAACCTTATACAAGCTAAGAGACAGCTAGGACGAGTAAGACGGTAAGTGGACGAAGTGAACGAGTAGCTCGGCCAGCTCAATGAAGCTAGGTTCAGTTCACTCCAACTCAGTCCCTACTAAGTCAGCTCCACTAGCTGGACTACTAGCTCACTCAGCTGAGGCAGCTGAGAGTCAGCTCATCTCAGCTAGACGGATTGTCCGCGCTTTAGGCCGATGGTTCGGGTCCAGGTCAGTGGCGGGCTGTGAGAGCCGGCCATGAGGCCATGAGCTGTTGGGTCCTTGGGCAAGGCCGTGAGCTAAGTCCAGGAGGCTTGGGTCGTGGGTTGGGCTTGTGACCGACCCCAAACCCAATCAGAAAAGGCGAAGGGATGCAAGTGGCCGAAAGGGGACAACCCTTGGCCGATGGTGCCCATTTGCTAGCAAGTCATGCCTGTTCGTGGGGCAAGACTTACCCCCTCGTTTTCTATAAATATGGGGGCTCTCTGGTCTATTTCAATATCCAACTCCAGAGTTAAATACTCAGAGGAAAACGTAGAGAGAAAGAAAGAGAGAAAGAGAGAGTTCCGGCCAAGAGAAAGGCCGATTGTGGTGGTGTTGTGTTCCGGCGACTCTGATCGTTTGAGAACTAACTCCGGTCAAGGATGGGAGATCAAGACAAGGAGAAGAGCATGGAGAACCCAGACGTGGTTCACAAGGTATGTGATGGGCCGTGGCTCCATCAGACCGAACGGACGTTCTTGCGACCGCACCGCGGCTCTGCTCGGTTCCTAAGTCCCATCCGGCTCTCCTTATCTGTTTCAATTCGTTTATCTTCTCTTCTCTCTGGTTAAACACGAAAGGTTGTGTTGGTTGAGTCCAAGGGACACGTTCCTAGGCTTTGGCCGAACATAACCAAACCAGTAGCCTAGACACGGGTCGGTTAGAGGGATGATCCGATCGCACCAAGACTGGGCGGTTAGGACGAATGGTTGGGAATGACCCAAAGGGCACGAGTTGTCAAGAGTCGGGAGTGTCCAAGCGGCAAGAATGGCCAAAGGGTACATGTTCCAAACTGTGTCTTTCGGGACAGGTTAGGACCAATCCTTATGGATCAGCCTATGGCTTGTCTAGTTAAGACAAGTTCACGGTTCGTCTAAGCCAAGGTAGAGTCGCAAGGTCTGACCGGTTGCTAAGCCTTCCGGATTAGGCTTGAGGCTTACTCGGCCGATTGGATCCAGGCCTAAGGCCGGATCAGGTAAGGGAGTCCGTTGGGCCATTGAGCTGGACTCCATTGGCCGGTCGCACCTAGATTCTATCCGGTTAGACGGATTGGTCTTTGGGGACGATCCGGATCTGTTCGTGTGTTCTGTTTATCTATTCTGGACTATCTATCTGATTCTAAGTCAAGGGGTGGTTGGTTGAATGACTTAGGATATGGTAGGTAGGTTCATACATTTATGATTATGTTGACTGAGGTTTATCTAAGTTCTAGGAACCAAGCCAAGCATTGTAGAATCAATCCGTTCTATTCTCGGTTATGATTAATGCTTATCTGGTTGTGGTTTCAGAAACTAAGGATGGTTCTGGTCAAGCCAAGGAGCCGTGATGGCTCGGTGAGTGAGAGGCTGTGTAACGTGTGTTTAGATGATGCTAGGGATGAACTAGTGATTGTCTATGAGACTGTTAAGAAGTTGTGTATTGAATCTCATGTTTCTAAGTAATACAAAGTTTATACATTGTTATTCCGCTGTGCAATCTATTCCTTTGTTTATGAACGTCATATTCAAATATGACTTAGTAAAGGAAAGACTTAGAATGAATCAGACAAGCAAAGAAATTAATAAGTAAGCATTCGTATCCAGTTGGGTCGAGAGACCAGGAACGGGTCTTACAAGTTGGTATCAGAGCATGCTTGATTCTAGGATAGTTGGGTTATGTAGTCCACACACACACACGCAGCCAGCTGATTAGGTCTCACGGTGAGGTTTGATTGCTTAGTCTAGGGAATGTTTTTGTTCTGTTTATGGTTAGTATGTTTCGTACTAACATTGTCTGAATCCTTAGGCTGGAAAAAGCAAATCGGGAAAGTCCCGAAGAAGTAAGAGAATGGTCGGTCAGTCTAGCCAAGTGGCCGTGGATGGAACTAATTTGTCAGGTTTGCAAACCGATTCGGCTGCGGCTAACGCTGAAGATGTGTTGCCAACTGATCAGGCTAACCTTACGGGGACACAACGGGATGGTCAGGAACATCAGGAGAGTGATGGGGAAGTGGAATCCTCGAACGCTAACTGTGATGGTGGCCAGCATGAGAAAGTGGCCGATGGTACGGCCAATGTAACCGCAACACTGTCCGAAGAGGACTTGTTAGAGGCCATGAAGGTAATGGGGACTCAGGTGGCGGCTATGGCCCAACTGTTCACGCCATTAGTGAACTCCTCGGTTGGCCAAGCTACGCCTGTGGCTACGACCGCCCCCAACACCAATGGTCCAGTTGTGGAAACGGTCGAGGTGATCGAGATTGATCCACCAGAAAGGACCGGGAAAAAGGTGGACTATCTGAGTTTGCTTCAGCACATCTCTCGTCTAGGGACGAAGCATTTCTCAGGAAGCACCGATCCTATTGAGGCAGACGAGTGGAGGAGTAGGCTAGTCCGAAACTTCAGCTCAACTCGTTGTCCCGAGGATTACAAGAGAGACATTTCGGTTGACTTCCTGGAAGGGGACACGCATAATTGGTGGCTGGCTGTGAACAAGCGCACCAATGGAAGTCTCCAGAGTTTTGCGGATTTTGAAGATGAATTCAACCGCAAATACTTTCCTGCAGAGGCTTGGGACCGTCTGAAAGGTAGATTCCTAGACCTTACCCAAGGCCGCAGGGCCGTACGTGAGTACGAAGAGGAGTTCAACCGGCTCTGACGGTTTGTTGGAAGGGAACTTGAGGACGAGACAATCCAGGTTTGTCGGTTCATTCGAGGCTTAAGGCCGGAGCTGAGAACCCACTGTTCGATCCGCACCTTCAGCACCGTCGGAGAGCTGGTTGAACGTGTAGCTCTTTTGGAGTCTAACTTGGCCGAAGAAGCCAAGCTTAAGACATAGTCGCAGTCTGTCCCGACGGGTTAGACTAACGACTTAAAGAGGAAATGGGACCAGGTTGACGGAGGCAAGGCCTCTAGTGGAAGACCTGAATGTCCCAATTGTGGTAAGAACCATCCAGGTGAATGCTGGAAAGCCATGGGAGCTTGTGTGAGATGTGGCAGCTTGGATCATTCCATCCGAGATTGCACTCGACCAAGCTGGACTCAGGGCCAATCCAGTGGCAGCGGCTCTCGGACTTGTTTCCATTGCGGCCAAAGCGGACACTTCCAAAGTGAATGTCCTAAGCGGCAAGGAGGACAAGGGAAGGGTCGTGGAGACACGGGAAAGTCGACCCAGAGCAGGCCGACCACAACACCAAGGGTGTATGAGCTGTCCCGAGATGACGGCGCTTCTGGATCGTTTGATTCGATCTATGGTAATTTCTGAATTTATCTGTTTACATTCAATAGAATGCTTGGTCTGGAACCTAGAGTGGCTAGGGGATTCTGATGTGGGTCTCTTATAGGGACCCTCATGATTGGTGGTGTTGAAACCCACGTACTTTTCGACACAGGGGCTACACATAGTTTTGTGAGTCCGGAACTGGTTGGAAAGGGTCTGTTCTGCCTCTGTTCAGGGGATAATTCGAGACTAGTGAGGGCGGCCGGTGGGCAAATCATGGACTCACTAGGGCTCATGACTAATATCCCGGTAATGATCCAGGAGAAAAATCTGCCTGTAGATCTGATTGTGTTGCGCCTACAGAATCACGATGTGATCCTAGGCATGGATTCGTTGGGAAAGTATCAGGCCACTCTCGACTGCCACAGAGGATGTGTACGGTTGGAGACTGGACCTCACCCGATCCAGTACCAAAGTCTGAATATGAGTCCGGCTCTGGATAGAGTAGTGGTGTCAGCAATCCGAGCAGAACGGATGCTTAGACGGGGTTGTGAAGCATATTTGACCACAATTACCACTATGGACCACGGCAGGTATGATGATCAGAAAGATCTAACTGAGGACCCGTTGGTGTTTGAGTTCCCAGATGTGTTCCGTTCACTACAGGGTGTCCCCCCTGATAGGTCGGATCCATTTACGATTCAACTAGAACCAGGAACAGCGCCGCTGTCCAAGAGTCCATACCGAATGGCTCTGGCCGAGATGGCCGAGCTAAAGAAGCAATTAGAAGAATTGCTGGACAAGGGGTTCATACATCCAAGTAGCTCTCCTTGGGGTGCACCAGTCCTCTTTGTGAAAAATAAGGATGGTAGCATGCGTCTGTGTATTGACTATCGAGGGTTGAACATGGTTACTGTGAAGAACAAGTACCCGTTGCCCAGAATAGACGAGTTGTTGGATCAACTCAAAGGAGCCAAGTGGTTTTCTAAGATTGATTTGGCCTCAGGGTATCATCAGATCCCTATAGAGCCAAATGATATTAGAAAGACAGCATTCCGGACAAGGTACGGCCACTACGAGTTTGTGGTTATGCCATTCGGTCTGACCAATGCGCCTGCTGCATTCATGAAAATGATGAACAGCGTGTTCCGAGACTTCCTGGACGAATCAGTGATCATCTTCATTGATGATATCCTGATTTACTCCAAGGATGAGGAATCTCAACGGAAACACCTGAGAGCCGTGCTGGAACAATTACGGGAACACATGCTCTATGCAAAACTCAGTAAATGCAGTTTTTGGCAGAAGAGCATTGGGTTTCTCGGCCACATTGTGTCCGGTGAGGGTGTCTCGGTGGATCCAGAGAAGATCAGGGCAATCAAGGATTGGCCTCGACAAACGCAGTGCCACGGAGGTCAGAAGCTTCCTAGGGCTGGCCGGTTATTATAGAAAGTTTGTGAAAGGATTCGCAAGCTTGGCTCAGCCTATGACACGGTTGACCGGGAAGGACGTTAAGTTCACATGGTCTAAGGAGTGTGGGAAATGTTTTTCCGCACTTAAGGACATGCTGACTAGAGCACCCATTCTGGTTCTTCCAGAGGCCGACCAACCCTATGTGGTTTATACGGACGCGTCCATAACAGGACTAGGTTGCGTATTAACCCAGCATGGGAAGGTCATCGGCTATGCGTCAAGGCAGTTGAGAAAACATGAGGGAAACTACCCCACCCATGACCTTGAAATGGCTGCGGTAGTGTTCGCCTTAAAGATTTGGCAATCATACTTGTATGGTGCCAAGGTTCAGATACTTACGGACCATAAGAGTCTTAAGTATATATTCACCCTGCCTGAGTTAAACTTAAGGCATAGAAGGTGGATGGAGTTTGTAGCTGATTACGATCTGGATATCACCTATCATCCGGGAAAGGCTAATCTGGTCGCAGATGCCTTGAGCCAAAGAAGGGCCGACATATCAGCCGAACGAGAAGCGGACGACCTGGACGGTACGGTACGTGTGTGCCCGTATGTGTTTGCCAGCACACACAAGACGTTCGTGGCTGTCTGTCAGCACACAGAGGACGTCAGTGGCTGTCCGTGTGTGTCCGTGTGTTTCCGTCAGCACACACAGGACGTTCCTGGCTGTCCATCAGTACACATATCAGCACGCTGTTCTTTGGACTCAGCACACTGGCCCTTCTCGTGGACTCTTCGGGTGATTTTGGCCCACGTGGGATGTCTGTTCAGTACACACAGGACGTCCGTGGGTGGGCGTCAGCACACACATGATGTTCGTGTGTGTCCGTCAGCACATAAAGAACGTCCGTAGTTGTCCGTGTGTGTCCGTCAGCACACACAGGACATCCGTGGCTGTCCATCAGTACACATATCAGCACGTTGGTTCTTGGAATCAGCACGCTGGGCCATCCCATGGACTGTTTGGGTGATTTTGGCCCACGTGGGCTGTCTGTTCAGTACACACAGGACGTCCGTGGGTGTCCGCCAGCACACACAGGACGTCTGTGGGTGTCCGTCAGCACACACAGGACGTCTGTGTGTGTCCGTCAGCGCACACAGGTAATCTGTGGCTGTCCGTGTGTGTCCGTTAGCACACACAGGACGTCCGTGGCTGTCCATCAGTACACATATCAGCACGTTGGCCCTTCCCGTGGACTGTTCGGGTGATTATGGCCCACGTGGGCTGTCAGTTCACTACACACAGAACGTCCGTGGGTGTCCGCCAGCACACACAGGACGTTCGTGGCTGTTCATGTGTGTCTGTGTGTTTCCGTCAGCACACACTGGACGTTCCTGGCTGTCCATCAGTACACATATCAGCACGCTGTTCTTTGGATCCAGCACACTAGCCTTTCCCGTGGACTCTTCGGGTGATTTTGGCCCACGTGGGATGTCTGTTCAGTACACACAGGACGTCCGTGGGTATCCGTCGGCACACACATGACGTTCGTGTGTGTCCATCAGCACATAAAGAACATCCGTAGCTGTCCGTGTGTGTGTCCGTGTGTGTCCGTCAGCACGCACAGGACATCCGTGGCTGTCCATCAGTACACATATCAGCACGTTGGTCCTTGGAATCAGCATGCTGGGCAATCCCGTGGACTGTTTGGGTGAGGTTGCCCCACGTGGGCTGTCTGTTCAGTACACACAGGACGTCCGTGGGTGTCCGCCAGCACACACAGGACGTCCGTGGGTGTCCATCAGCCCACACAGGACGTCCGTGTGTGTCCGTCAGCACACACAGGTAGTTCGTGTGTGTTCGTGTGTGTCCATCAGCACACACAGGACGTCCGTGGCTGTCCATCAGTACACATATCAGCACGCTGGCCCTTCCCGTGGACTGTTCGGGTGATTTTGTCCCACGTGGGCTGTCTGTTCAGTACACACAGAACGTCCGTGGGTGTCCGCCAGCACACACAGGACGTTCGTGGCTGTTCGTGTGTGGCCGTGTGTTTCCGTCAGCACATAAAGGACGTTCCTGGCTGTCCAACAGTACACATATCAGCACGCTGTTCTTTGGACTCAGCACACTAGCCCTTCTCGTGGACTCAGCACACTAGCCCTTCTCGTGGACTCTTCGGGTGATTTTGGCCCACGTGGGATATCTGTTCAGTACACACAGGACGTCCGTGGGTGTCTGTCAGCACACACATGATGTTCGTGTGTGTCCGTCAGCACATAAAGAACGTCCGTAGCTGTCCGTGTGTGTGTCCGTGTGTGTCCGTCAGCACACACAGGACATCCGTGGCTGTCCATCAGTACACATATCAGCACGTTGGTCCTTGGAATCAGCACGCTGGGCAATCCCGTGAACTGTTTGGGTGATGTTGCCCCACGTGGGCTGTCTGTTCAGTACACACAGGACGTCCGTGGGTGTCCGCCAGCACACACAGGACGTCCGTGGGTGTCCGTCAGCACACATAGGACGGTCCGTGTGTGTCCGTCAGCTCACACAGGTAGTCTGTGGCTGTCCGTTTGTGTCCGTCAGCACACACAGGACGTCTGTGGCTGTCCATCAGTACACATATCAGCACGCTGGTCCTTAGACTCAGCATGCTGGCCCTTCCCGTGGCCTGTTCGGGTGATTTTGGCCCACGTAGGCTGTCTGTTCAGTAGACACAGAACGTCCGTGGGTGTCCGCCAGCACACACAGGACGTCCGTGGCTGTTCGTGTGTGTCCGTGTGTTTCCGTCAACACACAGGACGTTCCTGGCTGTCCATCAGTACACATATCAGCACGCTGTTCCTTGGACTCAGCACACTGGCCCTTCCCGTGGACTCTTCGCGTGATTTTGGTCCACGTGGGATGTCTTTTCAGTACACACAGGACGTCTGTGGGTGTCCGTCAGCACACACATGACGTTCGTGTGTGTCCGTTAGCACATAAAGGACGTCCGTAGCTGTCCGTGTGTGTTTCCATCAGCATACACAGGACATACGTGGCTGTCCATCAGTAAACATATCAGCACGTTGGTCCTTGGAATCAGCATGCTGGGCCATCCCGTGGACTGTTTGGGTGATTTTGGCCCACGTGGGCTGTCTGTTCAGTACACACAGGACGTCCGTGGGTGTCCGCCAGCACACACAGGACGTCCGTGGGTGTCCGTCAGCACACACAGGACGTCCGTGTGTGTCCGTCAGCACACACAGGTCGTCCGTGTGTGTCTGTCAGAACACACAAGACGTCTGTGGCTGTCCATCCATACACATATCAGCACGTTGGTCCTTGGACTCAACACGCTGACCCTTCCCGTGGACTGTTCGGGTGATTTTGGCCCACGTGGGCTGTCTGTCAGTACAAACAGAACGTCTGTGGGTGTCCGCCAGCACACACAGGACAACCGGGGCTGTTCGTGTGTGTCCGTGTGTGTCCGTCAGCACACACAGGACGTCCGTGGCTGTCCAACAGTAGACATATCAGCACGTTGGTCCTTGGACTCAGCACGCTGGCCCTACCCGTGGAATGTTTGGTTTATTTTTGCCCACGTGGGCTGTCTGTTCAGTACACAGGACATCCGTGGGTGTCCGTCAACACACCAGGACGTTCGTGCGTGTCCGTCAGCACACATAGAACATCCGCGCTGGGCCATCCCGTGGACTGTTTGGGTGATTTTGGCCCACGTGGGCTGTCTGTTCAGTACACACAGCACGTCCGTGGGTGTCCGCCAGCACACACAGGATGTCCGTGGGTGTCCGTCAACTCACACAGGACGTCCGTGTGTGTTTGTCAGCACACACAAGTCATCTGTGGCTGTCAGTGTGTGTCCGTGTGTGTCCGTCCGCACACACAAGACGTCCGTGGCTGTCCATCCGTCACATATCAGCACGTTGGTCCTTGGACTCAGCACGCTGACCCTTCCTGTGGACTGTTCCGGTGATTTTGGCCCCACGTGGGCTGTCTGTTCAGTACACATAGGACGTCTGTGGGTGTCTGCCAGTACACACAGGACGTCCGTGGGTGTCCGTCAGCACACACAGGACGTCCGTGTGTGTCCGTCAGCACACACAAGTCGTCCGTGGCTGTCCGTGTGTGTCCGTGTGTGTCCGTCAGCACACACAGGACGTCTGTGGCTGTACATCAGTACACATATCAGCACGCTGGTCCTTCCCGTGGACTGTTCGGGTGATTTTGTCCCACGTGGGCTGTCTGTTCAGTACACACAGGACGTTCGTGGGTGTCCGCCAGCACAGACAGGACGTCTTTGACTGTCCATGGCTGTCCGTCAGCACACATAGGACGTCTGTGGCTGTCTGTGTGTGTCCTTGTGTGTCCGTTTGTGTCCGTTGGCACACACAGGACGAACGTGGTTGTTCATCAGTACACATATCAGCACGCTGGTCCTTGGACTCAGCATGCTGGCCCTTCCCATGGACTGTTCGGGTGATTTTGGCCCTAGTGGGCTGTCTTTTCAGTACACACAGGATGCCCGTGGGTGTCCGTCAGCACACATCGGACGTTCGTGTGTGTCCGTCAGCACACACAGGACGTCTGTGGCTGTCCGTGTGTGTTTGTGTGTGTTTGTTAGCACACACAAGACGTCTTTGGCTGTCCATCAGTACACATATCATAACGTTGGTCCTTGGACTTAGTACACTGACCCTTCCCATGGACTGTTCGGGTGATTTTGGCCCACGTGGGCTGTCTGTTCAGTACACACAGGACGTCCTGTAACATCCCGTATCCTGAATAGGATCATTAGGACAGCCATGGTTCGAGGAAACGTACTAGTCAGTCTTAGGACATCAAGACAAGCGTTCCATGGCCAGATAAGAAGCTTAAGGTTGTAAGGAAACTTAGACTTAACCTTATACAAGTCGAGAGTGAACTAGGACGAGTAAGACGGTTGCTGGGCGGATGGAACAGGTAGCTCGACCAGCTCAATGGAGTTAGGTTAAGCTCACTCCAGCTCGGCCACTACTAAGTCAGCTCCATTAGCTGAACTACTAGCTCCCTCAGCTGAGGCAGCTGGAAGTCAGCTCATCTCAGCTGGACGGACTGTTCGGGTTTCGGTCCGATGGTCTGGGTCTGGGCCGATGGTGGGCCATTGGGGTCCGGCCATTAGGCCATGGACTGTTGGGGCTTGGGACAAGGCCATGGGCTAACTCCAGAGGGATTGGGTAAGGCCTTGGGCCTCTGTCCGACCCAAACCCATGCGGTATTGGCGAAGGGACGCATGCGTCCGAGAGGGTGTAACCCTTGGCCGATTGTTCCCATCCGGTGGCCAGTCATGCCTGTTCGTGGGGCAAAACTTACCCCTCGTTTCTATAAATATGGGGTCCTCTCTATCGATTTCATTCATCCAATCCAGAGTAAAAATACTCAGAGAAATCGTAGAGAGAGAGAGTTTTCGGCCAAAGCAAGGCCGTTTGTGTGGTGGTTAGGTTTCTGGCGATCTGATCGTTTGAGAAGCAACCTCCGATCAAGTATGGGAGACCGAGAGCAGGAGAAGAACAGGGAGAACCCTGACACGGTTCAGAAGGTACGTGGTGGGCTATGGCCGCATCAGACCGAACGGACAGTCCTGGTGATCGCACCGCGGCTCTGGTCTGTTATTAGACCTAACCGCTCCTCCTCTTCTTGTTTCTATCCGGTCCTTTCTCTTCTTTCTGATTATACACGAAGCGTTGTGTTGGTTCAGTCCAAGGGACACGTCGCTAGACTTGGCCAGTCATAACCAAACCGCTAACCTAGACGCTGGTCGGTTAGACTGTCGGTTCGAATCGCACCATAGACTGGGAGGTTGGGCTAAACGGTTGGTCATGTCCGAAGAGGCACGAGTGGCAAAGGTCACGAGTTACGAAGGGTTGTGAGTTACCAAAGGTCACAAGTTCCAAAGGTTGTGAGTTGCCAAAGGATGTAAGTAACCAAGGGTTACGAACATCAAGAGGTACGAGGACCAAGAGGTACCAAGGACCGAAGGGGTGCATGTTCCAAACGGTGCCTGTTGAGACAGGTCGTGTCCGTTCCATAAGGGATCAGACCATGTCTTGTCCGTTGGGACAAGTACACGGCTCGTCTAAGCCAGGGCAAGAGTCGCAAGGTCCGATCGGCCGTTTAGCCTAACCGGATAGGGCATGAGGCTTACTCGGCCATTGGATCCAGGCCCAAGGCCGGATCAGGTAAGGAAGTCCATTGGGCTATTGAGCCGGACTTCATCTAGGCCGGTCGCACATAGATTCTATCCAGATGGACGGATTGGTCTTCGTGACGATCCGGACTGTTCGTGTGTTATGTTTATCTATTCTGGACAGTCTATCTGATTCTAAGTCAAGGGGTGGTTGGTTGAATGACTTAGGATTCGGTAGGCAGGTTCATATCTTTTTATAAGTATATTGTCTGAGGTTTATCTATGTTCTAGGAACCAAGCCAAGCATTGTAGATTCGACCAGTTATATTCTCGGTTATGATTAATGCTTATCTGGTTGTGGTTTCAGGAACTAAGGATGGTTCTGGTCAAGCCAAGGAGCCGTGAAGGCTCGGTCAGTGAGAGGCTGTGTAACGTGTGGCTAGTTGATGCTAGGGATGAACTAATGATTGTCTATGAAACGATTAAGAAGTTGTGTATCGGATCTCATATTTCTAAGTAATACATTTGATACACATTTACATTCCGCTGTGCTATCTGTTCAATTGTTTTAGAACCTCAGATTCGAACATGACTTAGTAAATGAAAGACTTAAAATGAATCAAACAAGCAAAGGATTGATTATATAGCAAACGGGTCCAGTTTTGTCGAGAGGACGGATTCGGGTGTTGATTCTAGGATTGCTGGGTTATGTAGTCCACACACACGCAGCCAGCTGATTCAGTCACACAGTGAGGTTTGATAGTTAGGTCTAGGGATTAATTGTCTCGGTTATGTTATGTATATGTTGTACTAACAATGTCAGAATCCTTAGGCTGGGAAAACAAAATCGGGAAAGACCCGAAGGAATAAGAAAACGGCCGGTCAGTCCAGTCAAGCGGCCGCGGAAGGAGCTAATCTGTCCGGGTTACCAAC
Organism: Brassica rapa; assembly: GCF_000309985.2. NCBI lineage: Eukaryota > Viridiplantae > Streptophyta > Magnoliopsida > Brassicales > Brassicaceae > Brassica > Brassica rapa. The sequence goes on from NW_022610972.1 coordinate 38,646, forward strand.
CGACCCGGCTGTGACTAACACCGGGTATGTGTTACCGACTGTCCAGGCCAATCTTACGGGACGCAACCAGAAGATCAGCAACATCAGGAAAGTGACGAGGAAGTAGAATCCTCGAACGCTAACCGTGATGGTGACCAGCGTGAGCAAATGGCCGAGGGAACAGCCAACGTGCCCGCAGCACTCTCCCGAGAGGACTTGTTAGAGGCCATGAAAGTAATGGGTAACAAGGTTGCGGCTATGACTCAGCTGTTCACTCCACTAGTGAATTCATCAGTTGGTCAAGCTACACCTGTAGCTACGGCTATACCTATTGCTACGGGTCCAGCTGTGGACGCAGTTGAGGTGATCGAGATCGATCGACCGGAAAGGTCGGTAAAGAAGGTTGGCTATCTGAGTTTGCTTCAACATCTATCCAGATTGGGTACGAAGCAATTCTCAGGTAGCACCGACCTTGTTGTGGCAGATGACTGGAGGAGTAGGCTGGTCCGAAACTTCCAATCAACTCGCTATCTAGAGGATTACAGGCGAAACATTGCGGTTCACTTCCTGGAAGAGGACGCGCATAATTGGTGGCTTGCAGTGGACAAGCGCACCAATGGAAGTCTCACAAGTTTTGCAGATTTTGAAGTTGAATTCAACCACAAATACTTTCCTGCTGAGGCTTGGGATCGTTTGGAAGCTAAGTTTCTTGATTTGGTCCAAGGCCGCAGTACTGTACGGGAGTACGAAGAAGAGTTCAACCGACTCAGACGGTTCTTTGGAAGAGAGCTGGAGGATGAGTCAGTCCAGGTCCGTAGGTTCATCCGAGGCCTAAGGCCGGAACTGAAGACCCACTGCTCATCCGCACTTTCAACACCGTCGGAGAACAGGTGGAACGGGTGGCTTTGTTGGAGTCTAACTTGGCCGAAGAAGCTATGCTTAAGGCTAAGCCACAGCCTGGCCCATTGGGCAAGACTAATGATAAAAAGAGAAAATGGGACCAGGTGGACGGAGGTAGGACCTCTGGTGGCCGACCTGCGTGTTCCAAATGTGGACTGAACAATCCCGGTGAGTGCTGGAAGGCCAAGGGGACTTGTGTTCGTTGTGGCAGCATGGACCATGGGGTTCAAAACTGTCCTCGACCGACCCGTCTGGTAGAAGCAGCACGATGACTTGTTTCCATAGTGGCCACCAATGACATTTCCAATCGGAGTGTCCCAAGTTGCAAGGAAGTCAGGGGAAGGGCCATGGAGACTCAGGCAAGGCGTCCTAAGACAAACCAACCACAACACCGAGGGTGTATGAACTGTCACGAGACGACAGAGCTTCCGGATCTTTTGATTCGATCTCTAGTAATTTCTAAATTTATCTTTTTTTTTACATTCAAGTAGTAATGCTTGGTCTGGAACCTAGAATGGTCTAGGGGATTCTGATGGGGGTCTCTGATAGAAACCCTCATGGTCGGTGGGGTAAAAACCCACGTGCTTTTCGACACATGGGCTAAACATAGTTTTGTGAGTCCGGGACTGGTCTGAAAGGGTCTGTTCTGTCTGGATGCTGGTGATAATTTTGGGATAGTGAGGGCGGCCGGTGGACAAGCCATGAACTCACTAGGTCTCATGTCGAATATCCCAGTACAGATCCAGGGAAAGGTCTTCCCTGTGAATCTGGTCTGTGTCCACCTAAAGAATCAAGAAGTGATCTTAGGTATGGATTGGTTGGGAAAGTACCGAGCCATTCTCGATTTCCATAAGGGTCGTGTGCAATTGGAGAATGGACATCACCCGGTAGAGTACCAAGGTTTGTGTCAGGCTCAAGAGAAAGTAGTGGTTTCAGTAGTTCGAGCGATTCGGATGCTGGAACAGGGTTGTCAGTCATTCTTGGCTACAGTTACAACTACAGAGCCTGACAGTTCTGGTTTTCTGTTAGACCCACGCGAGGATTTGTTGGTGTCCGAGTTCCAGGATGTGTTTCAGGCGCTACAGGGTGTCCTCCCCTAATAGGTCCGATCCCTTTCTGATTGAACTGGAACCAGGGACAGCTCCGCTGTGATACCCCCGATCGTAGATGACCAGAAATGACAGGGTCGATGTTCCTTCTCGTCCTAGAGTAAGGGCTCCCGTCTACTGGTTACCTGCATCACAAAGGACTCATGAGTAACTAGTTTACTCAGTGAGCCTAGTCCCGCACCCCAACATATATTAATAATATCTCAAGCAATCAACTTCATTTGTATGGAGTGGAAATATATTCCATAACTAATAAAAATACATATATAAGTTCTATCATTCCATCGATGTGAATGTTATCTTAAACATCATCTCACACACCCGCCATTCACTCATACTTTATATTATATATATACTAAACCCGGAAAAACACCAAGGCTAACCGAGCCTAGCAGGGAAATAAATATAACCATCATCTCCATTAGATATTCCAAGATCGAACATCTAACTCTGCATGCAGTTACACGGTCTCCAGGGTGCGACCCCCCATCATCGTGGTCTTCGTGATCTTGTTCCGTATTCGCAGGAACAATTCACGGTAATGCGGGAACTCTCGGGAGAGTGAGTATACAATAAGACTTCACATGATTTATACTTATATATTTAATACTATACAAATGCATTAGTACTTGAGAACAAGTACAAAGGTTTGGAATAACCTCTATGATCATTCATAAATATTTAATAAGTGTTTACATTAAGTAAACACCTCACCAATTCATATTTGATCAAGAGACAAAGCCTATCAATCATCTACATTCAGTATGATCAACCGTCTATCTAGACTCACCTCCTTTTAGTCCTTGAGATAGGTATGGTAGACTAGACCCGAGCTCAAGCTAATCACATTCCACTACTGGTACACTTCAGATTCGGAAAGATCAACAGGACATGTCTGGCTGATCCAACCACTCTCCATTACATCTGATCCGAGCAAGACAAAACACTCCAATCGACCGGTTGTATAAAACTGATTCAACCACGCAGTTCATGATTCAGGACAGCTACCAGGGAAGTTCAGAACATGTTTAG
>NW_022610973.1:0-37180 GCF_000309985.2 Brassica rapa
TTCTATGGCTGTCCATCTGTAGACATATCAGCATGCTGGTCCTTGGACTCAGCATGCTGGCCCTTCTCATGGACTGTTTGGGCGATTTTGGCCCATGTGGGCTATCTGTTCAGTACACACAGGACGTCCGTGGGTGTCGGCCAGCACACACCGGACGTCCGTGGCTTTCCGTGTGTGTCCATGTGTGTCCGTCTGTGTCTTTCAGCACACATAGGACGTCAGTGGCTGTCCATCAGTACACATATCAGCACGTTGGTCCTTGGACTCACCATGTTGACCGTTCCCGTGGATTGTTTGGCTGATTTTGGCCCACGTGGGCTGTCTGTTCACTACACAAAGGATGTCCTTGGGTGTCTGCCAACACACATAGGACGTTCGTGGCTGTCTGTGTGTGTCCGTGGGTGTCCGCAGCACGAACATGACGTCCGTGGCTGTCCATCAGTACACATATCAGCACGCTGGTCCTTGGACTCAGCACGCTGGCCCTTCCCGTGGACTGTTTGGGTGATTTTGGCCCACGTGGGGTCTCTGTTCAGTACACACAGGATGTCCGTGGGTGTCCGCCAGCACACACAGGATGTCTGTGGCTGTACGTGGCTATCTGTCAGCACACACAGGACGTCCGTGGCTGTCCATCTGTGTCTGTGTGTGTCTGTGGGTGTCCGCATGCGTCTGTGGGTGTCCGCGTGCACACACATGACGTCCGTGGCTGTCCATCAGCACACACATGACGTCTGTGTGTGTCCGTCAGCACACACATGACGTCCGTATGTTTCTGTGTGTGTCCGTGTGTGTCCGTCAGCACACAAAGGACGTCTATGGCTGTCCATCAGTACAGATATCAGCATGCTGGTTCTTGGACTCAGCACGCTGGCCCTTCCCGTGGACTGTTTGGGTGATTTTGGCCCATTTGGGCTGTCTGTTCAGTACACACAGGACATCCGTGGGTGTCAGCCAACACACACAGGACGTCTGTGGCTGTCCGTCAGCACACACAGGACGTTTGTGGCTGTCTGTGTGTGTCCGTGTGTGTCCGTGTTTGTCCGTCAGCACACACAGGACGTCCGTGGCTGTCCATCAGTACACATATCAGCACGCTGGTCTTTGGACTCAGCACGCTGGCCCTTCCCGTGGACTGTTCGGATGATTTTTGCCCACGTGGGCTGTCTGTTCAGTACACACAGGATGTCCGTGGGTGTCTGTCAGCACACACCGGACATCCATGGCTGTCCGTGTGTGTCCGTCAGCACACACAAGACGTCCGTGGCTGTCCATCAGTACACATATAAGCACGTTGGTCCTTGGACTCAGCATGCTGACTCTTCCCGTGGACTGTTCGGGTGATTTTAGCCCACGTGGGTTGTCTGTTCAGTACATACAGGACGTCCGTCGGAGTCCGCCAGCACACATTGGACGTCTGTGGCTTTCCGTCAGCACACATAGCAACACGTTGGTCCTTGGCCTGAGCACACTGACCTTTCCCGTGGACTGTTCAGGTGATTTTGTCCCAGTTGGGCTGTCTGTTCAGTACACATAGGACGTCCGTGGGTGTCCGTCAGCACACACAGGACGTCCGTGGCTGTCCGTGTGTGTCCGTGTGTGTCCGCAGCACACACATGACGTCCGTGGCTGTCCATCAGTTTACATATCAGTACGCTGGTCCTTGGACTCAGCACGTTGGCCCTTCTCGTGGACTGTTTGGGTGAATTTGGCCCACGTAGGCTGTCTGTTCAGTACACACATGACGTCCGTTGGTGTCCACCAGCACACACATGACGTCTGTGGCTGTCCGTGGCTGTCCGTCAGCACACATAGGACGTCAGTGGCTGTCCATCAGTACAAATATCAGCACGTTGGTCCTTGGACTCAGCACGCTGGCCCTTCCCGTGAACTGTTTGGGTGATTTTGGCCCACGTGGGCTGTCTGTTCAGTAAGACATGACGTCCGTGGGTATCCGCCAGCACACATAGGACTAATGTGGCTGTCCGTGGCTGTTCGTCCTCACACATAGGACGTTAGTGGCTGTCCATCAGTACACATTTCAGCTCGTTGGTCCTTGGACTCAGCACGCTGGCCCTTCCTGTGGACTGTTTGGGTGGTTTTGGCCCACGTGGGCTGTCTGTTCAGTACACACATGATGTCCGTGGGTGTCCGCCAGCACACACAGGACGTCTGTGGCTGTCCGTGGCTGTCCGTCAGCACACAAAGGATATCCGTGGCTGTCCCTGTGTGTCCATGTGTGTCCGTGTGTGCCCGTCAGAACACACAGGACGTTTGTGGCTGTCCATCAGTACACATATCAGCACGCTGGTCCTTGGACTCAGCACGCTGGCCCTTCCCGTGGACTGTTCGGGTGATTTTGACCCACGTAGGCTGTCTGTCCAGTACACACAGGACGTCCGTGGGTGTCCATCAGCACACACAGGACGTCCGTGTGTGTCCGTCAGCACACACAGGACATCTGTGGCTGTCCGTGTGTGTCCGTCAGCACACACAGAACGTCCGTGGCTGTCCTTCAGTACACATATCAGCACGTTGGTTCTTGGACTCAGCATGCTGACCCTTCCCGTGGACTGTTCGGGGGATTTAGGCCTACGTGGGTTGTCTGTTCAGTACACACAGGACGTCCGTGGGTGTCCGCCAGCACACACAGGAGGTCTGTGGCTTTCCGTCAGCACACATACATGACGTCTGTGGCTGTCAATCAGTACACATATCAGCACGTTGATCCTTGGACTCAGCATGCTGACCCTTCCCGTGGACTGTTCGATTGACTTGGGCCCACGTGAGCTGTCTGTTCAGTACACACAAGACGTCTGTGGGTGTCCGCCAGCACACATAGGACGTCCGTGGCTGTTCGTGGCTGTCTGTCAACACACACAGGACGTCCGTGGCTGTCCATGTGTGTCCGCCAGCACACACATGATGTCAGCGGCTGTCTGTCAGCATACACAGGACGTCCGTATGTTTCCGTGTGTGTCCGTGTGTATCCGTCAGCACACACAAGACGTCAGTGGCTGTCCATCAGTACACATATCTGCACGTTGGTCCTTGGACTCAGCACGCTGGCCCTTTCCGTGGACTGTTTGTGTGATTCTGGCCCACGTGGGCTGTCTGTTCAGTACACACAGGACGTCCGTGGGTGTCCGCCAGCACACACAGGATGTCCGTGGCTGTTCGTGGCTGTCTGTCAGCACACACAGGACGTCCGTGGCTGTACATGTGTGTCCGCCAGCACACACATGACGTCTGCGGCTGTCCGTCAGCACACACAGGACGTCCGTATGTTTCCGTGTGTGTCCATGTGTATCCGTCAGCAAACAAAGGAAATCTATGGCTGTCCATCAGTACACATATCAGCATGCTGGTCCTTGGACTCAGCACTCTGGCCCTTCCCGTGGACTGATTGGGTGATTTTGGCCCACGTGGGCTGTCTGTTCAGTACACACAGGACGTCAGTGGGTGTCGGCCAGCACACACAGGATGTCTGTGGCTGTCCGTCAGCACACGCATGACGTGTGTGGCTGTCCGTGTGTATCCGTGTGTGTCTGTGTTTGTCCGTCAGCACACACAGGACGTCCGTGGCTGTCCATCAGTACACATATCAGCACGTTGGTCCTTGGCCTCAGCCCGCTGACCCTTCTCGTGGACTGTTCGGGTGATTTTGGCCCAGGTGGGCTGTCTGTTCAGTACACACATGACGTCCTTGGGTGTCCGCCAGCACACACAGGACGTCTGTGGCTGTCCGTGTGTGTCCGTCTGTGTCTGTCAGCACACACATGACATCCGTGGCTGTCCATCAGTACACATATCAGCACGTTGGTCCTTGGACTCAGCACGCTGGCCCTTCCCGTGGACTGTTTTGGTGATTTTGGCCCACTTAGGCTGTCTGTTCACTACACACAGGACGTCCGTGGGTGTCCGCCAGCACACACAGAACGTCTGTCGCTGTCCGTCAGCACACACAGGACGTCTGTGGCTTTCCATGTGTGTCCGTCAGCACACACAGGACGTCCGTGGGTGTCCGTCAGCACACACATGACGTATGTGTGTGTCCGTCATCACACATAGGACGTCCGTGGCTGTCCGTGTGTGTCCGTGTGTGTCCGTCAACACACACAGAACGTTCGTGTGTGTCCGACAGCACACACATGACGTCCGTGGCTGTCCATCAGTACACATATCAGCACGTTGGTCCTTTGGACTCAGCACGCCGTCCCTTCCCGTGGACTGTTTGGGTGATTTTGGCCCACGTGGGGGTGTCTGTTTAGTACACAAAGGACGTCCGTGGGTGTCCGCCAGCACACACAGGACGTCCGTGGCTGTCCGTGGCTGTCTGTCAGCACACACAGGACGTCCATGGCTATCCGTGTGTGTCCATGTGTGTCCGAGTGTGTCCGTTAGCACACACAGGACGTCAGTGGCTGTCCATCAGTACACATATCAGCACGCTGGTCCTTGGACGCAGCACGCTGGCCCTTCCCGTGGACTATTCGGGTGATTTTGGCCCACGTGGGCTGTCTGTTCAGTACACAAATGACGTCCGTGGGTGTCCATCAAGACACACAGGACGTCTGTGTGTGTCCGTCGGCAAACACAGGATGTTTGTGGCTGTCCGTGTGTGTCTCTGTTTGTTCATCAGCACAAACAGGATGTCCGTGGCTGTCCATCAGTACACATATCAGCACGTTTGTTGTAGGCACAGGGGGGGGGTAACCCACGAATGGATAGAATGGTGGAACCAAGGTTTCAACCTGAAAACAAGAAAACCGATTTTTATGAGTTTTTAGAGTTTTATAATGCAAACAGAAACAATTATGAAAACAAATGAGATGATAATGATAATGATAATAAAACAAGATAAATAAACAAAGGATAGGTTGGAATCAAGCTGCTGGATGTGTATCACTCTCAGCTTGATTAGATGATGAACTGAAGTGGATTTGCGGAGGAAGGTTTTATTGAATCTCTCAATCTGATGGAATGATGGATCGAAGTGATTGACTCTCTCAATCTGTGTACTGAGCTTGTTTGATTTGCACAAACAAACTAGACTCACGAAATCAATAAGATAACAAAGAATCTCTCTTTGAATCCTAAAGACCGATATTTTATACAAAGAACAACTTTGATAAAACTGAATAAACTTTTTATTAACTTGGTGATTAAGGGTATTCTTTACAATGGACGTCTAGGAGCTTATATAATGCTCAGAGACAAAGATCCTAACGTTCTAAAACAAATAGAAAAGGAAACAAATTGAAAACTAAGAAAGAAATCGAAAAATAGCCGTTGGAGCCTTTTGTGGGATTTTGGCTCCAAGTAAAGAATCTGATCTTTCTTGAACCTGGATGGTTTAAGGGGATAAGTAAGCTTCCTGGGAACCTTCTTGACTGCTTGGAATGTGCTGAGGTCGTGCCTAAACTGAAGAGGAAAGAGCTGTTGGACATTAATGTCGGTTTGCTCCAAATAAGGCAGGTTTGAGTAAATGAGGATCCTCCTGATCCAATGGCTGCTGGTGCATGGTATGGACTTGTATAACTCCTCTTGGCCGTGTATGATGTCTCCTGATTGGTTGAAATGATATCCTGGTCGCCAATGTCTGGTTTGAAGCTGATTGAACCGGCTAGCTTCCAATTGAGGCAAGTGTAGAACTGGTTTGGCCGGTTTTGGAGATTAGATCATAACTTCATAATTCCGTGGCCATTTCTCCTGATATTGGGCTTTCTGGAAAGCTGAGAAACTCCTCTTGACTCCAATGATGGGCTTTGCTTCAGGCCGCTCCTTCCTTGGGCTGGAATCTCCTTCTAAAGTCGGGTACTCGCAGATGGACGGGCTGGGAAACTTCTGAGTTGTAAAATTCATAACTTCTTGCTCCATGAATATTTTGGCTCGATTCCAATTGGGCTGGACTCCTTCTTGAGTATAAAATCCAATAAAATTGGTTTCATGTTGAAAGTCCTTCTGGTTGTAGAGATATACGCCTTGGACTGAACCTCGGTCGCTGGTACCTCCTAGATGGCCGGTTTGGACGGTTTGGTGAGACTCTGGTTGAACCATGGATTTCGTGACCACAACATCCCCTCCCTCTTGACAAGGTTTCGACCTCGAAACTATATAACCTTGGTATAATTTCGGTTTGGTGATGCATGGTGCATCTGGTGGCTCTTCTTTGAGAAGATGTGAAAGGATCACGCCTCTGCTATGGTCATGGCCATTACATCTCTTCTGGAGTGGATGGTCCTTTAAAGTTTGGGTGGCCACGTTTCTGATCTTCCTTGGAGTTGATTCTCCTAGCAACATAAGATTATCCGGTGGGATTTCTTTGAAGCTTTCTTCTTGGCAACCTGAAATAATCTCAACACTCTGGACAAAAAGCAAGTGCATTATGTCTGTCATGGAAATATTAAGAACATGCTGATCTAAAATGAATCTTACCATAGGTTTTGGAACTTGAACAATAGATTGTTCAGATTTCGGTTTCCACTTGGGAGTGAATTCATGGCTGAGCTTATGGTCTGGTTCTTTCTTTGGGACTTCAATAAGCTTATAGCTTTCATTTATTCTCCCTGCACCAAGAACACACACGTCAGTACTAGTATCCAAAGTTGGTGTTAGACACTTACCTTGGTGGGATACTTTTAGGATCGGTTTTGCTTCTTTAAACAACATGGACTGCATTGTGTCTTGAACCATCTTATGGTCCATCACAGGTGTGGCGCCTGGTGGCTCCTCTCCTTTGAATTCATGCTCCTTAGTTCCTGTTACATCACCCTTTGACAAAGACAAGTGCATCATACAAGAATTTTGAGCTAATAAATCAGATTGAATAAAACTATCACTCTTCATAGATAAATCAGTTTTCTTTTCTAGTGATGCTTCTATCAATGCTTGTTTACTTGGACAAACTACAGCAAAGTGTCCTCTTTTATGACATCTATAACATGTCTGATCTTTTAAATTTTCAGAGTTAGAAGACTTACCTTGGCTTGTTGGCTCTTCTTTATTTGTGTTTAAAATCTCCTTGTCTCTTGGACTTAAATCATGGACAACTTTTGATCTCAACAAGGATGTTGAGTTCGTCTCTTTCTGGACCTCAGGACCTGTCTTAACATTCTTGGACAAAGACAAGTGACTCATACAAGTGGTAGATGATTCATTAACTGATTTATCAAGTATAGGACTTACCTTAGCCTTTACTTGGACAATAACAGGTTCTGGCTTTTCTTTGGAAACATGAGTTAGATACCTCCTTGGGTATATCTTTCGGATCTTAGAACTTGTGAGTTCTGGTGAAAATTCATCCCTCATGACTTCCTTAAGATCTCTCCACGTTTTGATAGCTGGCTCCTTGTAAAACCATCTATCATCTTCTTCTTGTACCCACCATTTAAAGGCATTACCTCTTAGTTGATCAATGGCATAAGATAGTCTCTCTTCTTTCAGAATGTTGTTGTAGTGAAACCATTCATCAAGGTTCCTCTCCCAAAATAGGTAGCTTCTTCCTCCTGAAAATGTAAAGAGTTCAATTTTATCAGCAAAAGATTTATGATCAAACCGAGAATTAGCAACATGATGAGTATGGGTTTGAGAAGTTGGATGTTGATTGATCCTTGAAGGATCTGGTGGCTTGGGCTCGACATAGACAGCCTCTGGTGCATCTCCAAATCTCCTTTCTCCTTGCTGTGGACGTTGGACTCGTGCCTTGTTTCTTTTCCTCAACTGAGCAATCTGATCATTGATCTCTTGCAAAGCTGTCAACTGTTGGTTCTGTTTGGCCATCTGACTTTGGCCGTGTGTTTTTCCTACCATGGCTTCCTGAAAACACTCTCAAAGATCAAGTGAAGATATGAAAAAAATCCTGGTCGAATCAAAATAAGAACCAAAAATGCAAGCTAATTAAAATTAAATCGAAAAAAATTGCAATTATGAACCGAAATGAAATAAACTATGCTAAAATAATTTTTCTTTTGGTTTTCTCAATGCAAAAACGAAATGAATCAATATGGAATGACAATTAACACAAATGAAAAGAAAATATGGAAAGAAAACTAAAACTTATTTTTTTTTGAATTTTCTTATGCAAGAAACAAATATGGAAATGCAGATTTTTTTTTTTTAAATGAATGCACAAAATCTAAATATGGCAAGTGGAGCTGGGGGAATGAATGCAAACAACTAAACAAGTATTTCAAAAGAATTTCGTGGATCAAACTAGACAACTCCTTCTTCTTTAGTTTTATTTTCTTAAGAACAACAATAACAATGCAAAAACTGTTTTTTTTTTTTTTAAATGAAAACAAATGCAAACAAATATGAATGATGCAAAGATAGAGTGACCTGATTCAGGAGCTTCAGCTCTGATACCAAAATGTTGTAGGCACAGGGGGGGGGGGGTAACCCACGAATGGATAGAATGGTGGAACCAAGGTTTCAACCTGAAAACAAGAAAACCGATTTTTATGAGTTTTTAGAGTTTTATAATGCAAACAGAAACAATTATGAAAACAAATGAGATGATAATGATAATGATAATAAAACAAGATAAATAAACAAAGGATAGGATGGAATCAAGCTGCTGGATGTGTATCACTCTCAGCTTGATTAGATGATGAACTGAAGTGGATTTGCGGAGGAAGGTTTTATTGAATCTCTCAATCTGATGGAATGATGGATCGAAGTGATTAACTCTCTCAATCTGTGTACTGAGCTTGTTTGATTTGCACAAACAAACTAGACTCACGAAATCAATAAGACAACAAAGAATCTCTCTTTGAATCCTAAAGACCGATATTTTATACAAAGAACAACTTTGATAAAACTGAATAAAATTTTTATTAACTTGGTGATTAAGGGTATTCTTTACAATGGACGTCTAGGAGCTTATATAATGCTCAGAGACAAAGATCCTAACGTTCTAAAACAAATAGAAAAGGAAACAAATGAAAACTAAGAAAGAAATCGAAAACTAGCCGTTGGAGCCTTTTGTGGGATTTTGGCTCCAAGTAAAGAATCTGATCTTTCTTGAACCTGGATGGTTTAAGGGGATAAGTAAGCTTCCTGGGAACCTTCTTGACTGCTTGGAATGTGCTGAGGTCGTGCCTAAACTGAAGAGGAAAGAGCTGTTGGACATTAATGTCGGTTTGCTCCAAATAAGGCAGGTTTGAGTAAATGAGGATCCTCCTGATCCAATGGCTGCTGGTGCATGGTATGGACTTGTATAACTCCTCTTGGCCGTGTATGATGTCTCCTGATGTCTCCTGATTGGTTGAAATGATCTCCTGGTCGCCAATGTCTGGTTTGAAGCTGATTGAACCGGCTAGCTTCCAATTGAGGCAAGTGTAGAACTGGTTTGGCCGGTTTTGGAGATTGGATCATAACTTCATAATTCCGTGGCCATTTCTCCTGATATTGGGCTTTCTGGAAAGCTGAGAAACTCCTCTTGACTCCAATGATGGGCTTTGCTTCAGGCCGCTCCTTCCTTGGGCTGGAATCTCCTTCTAAAGTCGGGTACTCGCAGATGGACGGGCTGGGAAACTTCTGAGTTGTAAAATTCATAACTTCTTGCTCCATGAATATTTTGGCTCGATTCCAATTGGGCTGGACTCCTTCTTGAGTATATAATCCAATAAAATTGGTTTCATGTTGAAAGTCCTTCTGGTTGTAGAGATATACGCCTTGGACTGAACCTCGGTCGCTGGTACCTCCTAGATGGCCGGTTTGGACGGTTTGGTGAGACTCTGGTTGAACCATGGATTTCATGACCACAACAACGTTGGTCCTTGGACTCAGCACGCTGACCCTTCCCGTGGATTGTTTGGGTGATTTTGGCCCACATGGGCTGGCTGTTCAGTACACACATGATGTCCGTGGGTGTCCGCCAGCACACACAGGACGTCTGTGGCTGTCCGTGGCTGTCCGTCAGCACACACAGGACGTCTGTGGGTGTCGGCCAGCACACACAGGACGTCTGTGGCTGTCCGTGTGTGTCCATGTGTGTCTATGTGTGTCTGTCAGCACACACAGGACGTCTGTGGCTGTCCATCAGTACACATATCAGCACGCTGGCCCTTCCCGTGGACTGTTCGGGTGATTTTGGCCCACGTGGGCTGTCTGTTCAGAACACACAGACGTTCGTGGGTGTCCATCAGCACACACAGGATGTTCGTGTGTGTCCGTCAGCAAACTCAAGATGTTTGTGGCTGTCCGTGTGTGTTCGTCAGCACACACAGGACGTCTGTGGCTGTCCATCAGTACACATATCAGCACGTTGGTCCTTGGACTCAGCACGCTGACCCTTCCCGTGGATTGTTTGGGTGATTTTGGCCCACATGGGCTGGCTGTTCAGTACACACAGGATGTCCGTGGGTGTCCGCCAGCACACACAGGACGTCTGTGGCTGTCCGTGGCTGTCCGTCAGCACACACAGGACGTCTGTGGCTGTCCGTGTGTGTCCATGTTTGTCCGTGTTTGTCCGTCAGCACACACAGGATGTCTGTGGCTGTCCATCAGTACACATATCATCACGCTGGTCCTTGGACTCAGCACGCTGGCCCTTCCCACGGACTGTTCGGGTGATTTTGGCCCAGGTGGGCTGTCTGTTCAGTACACACATGACGTCCATGGGTGTCCGCCAACACAAACAGGACGTCTGTGGCTGTCCGTGTGTGTCCGTCCGTGTCTGTCAGCACACACAGGACGTCTGTGGCTATCCATCAGCACGTTGGTCCTTGGACTCAGCACGCTGGCGCTTCCTGTCGACTGTTTTGGTGATTTTGGCCCAGTTGGGCTGTCTGTTCAGTACACACATGATGTCTGTGGGTGTCCGCCAGCACACACAGAACGTCTGTGGCTGTCCGTCAGCACACACAGGACTTCCGTGGCTGTCTGTGTGTGTCCGTCAGCACACAGAGGACGTCTGTGGGTGTCCGTCAGCACACACATGACGTTTGTGTGTGTCCGTCAGCACACATAGGACGTCCGTGGCTGTCCGTGTGTGTCCGGGTGTGTCCATCAGCACACACAGGACGTTCGTGTGTGTCTGACAGCACACACATGACGTCCGTGGCTGTCCATCAGTACACATATCAGCACGTTGGTCCTTTGGACTCAGCACGCTTTCCCTTCCCGTGGACTGTTTGGGTGATTTTGGCCCACGTGGTGGTGTTTTCAGTACACACAGGATGTCCGTGGGTGTCCGCCAGCACACACAGGATGTCCGTGGCTTTCCGTCAGCACACACTGGACATCCATGGCTGTCCGTGTGTGTCCATGTGTGTCCGTGTGTGTCCGTTAGCACACAAAGGACGTTCGTGGCTGTCCATCAGTACACATATCAGCACGCTGGTCCTTGGACTCAGCACGCTGGCCCTTCCCGTGGACTATTCGGGTTATATTGGCCCACGTGGGCTGTCTGTTCAGTACATACATGACGTCCGTGGGTGTCCATCAACACACACAGGACGTCCGTGTGTGTCCGTCAGCACACACAGGATGTTTGTGGCTGTCTGTGTGTGTCCGTGTGTGTCTGTCAGCACACACGGGACGTCCGTGACTGTCCATCAGTACACATATCAGCACGTTGGTCCTTGGCCTCAGCAGGCTGACCCTTCCCGTGGATTGTTCGGGTGATTTTGGCCCAGGTGGGCTGTCTGTTCAGTACACACAGGGCGTCCATGGGTGTCCGCCAGCACACACAGGACGTCTGTGGCTGTCCGTCTGTGTCCGTCTGTGTCTGTCAGCACACACAGGATGTCTGTGGCTGTTCATCAGCACGTTTTTCCTTGGACTCAGCACGCTGGCCCTTCCTGTCGACTGTTTTGGTGATTTTGGCCCACTTGGGCTGTTTGTTCAGGATGTCTGTGGGTGTCCGCCAGCCCACACAGAACGTCTGTGGCTGTCCGGCAGCACACACAGGACGTCCGTGGCTGTCTGTGTGTGTCCGTCAGCACACAGAGGACGTCTGTGGGTGTCCGTCAGCACACAAATGACGTTTGTGTGTGTCCGTCAGCACACATAGGACGTCCGTGGCTGTCTCTGTGTGTTCGTGTGTGTCTGTGTGTGTCCGTCAGCACACACAGGACGTTCGTGTGTGTCCGACAGCACACACATGACGTCCGTGGCTGTCCATCAGTACACATATCAGCACGTTGGTCCTTTGGACTCAGCACGCTTTCCCTTCCCGTGGACTGTTTGGGTGATTTTGGCCCACGTGGGGGTGTTTGTTAAGTACACACAGGATGTCCGTGGGTGTCCGCCAGCACACACAGGATGTCCGTGGCTGTCCGTCAGCACACACAGGACATCCATGGCTGTTCGTGTGTGTCCATGTGTGTCCGTTTGTGTCCGTTAGCACACACAGGACGTTCGTGGCTGTCCATCAGTACACATATCAGCACGCTGGTCGTTAGACTCAGCACGCTAGCCCTTCCCGTGGACTATTCGGGTTTTTTTGGCCCACGTGGGCTGTCTGTTCAATACACACATGACGTCCGTGGGTGTCCGTCAGCACACACATGACGTCTGTGGGTGTCCGTCAGCACACACAGGACGTCCGTGTGTGTCCGTCAACAAACACAAGATGTCTGTGGCTGTCCGTGTGTGTTCGTCAGCACACACATGAGGTCAGTGGGTGTCCGTCAGCACACACAGGACGTCCGTGGCTGTCCATCAGTACACTTATCAGCACGGTGGTCCTTGGACTCAGCACGCTGACCCTTCCCGTTGATTGTTTGGGTGATTTTGGCCCACATGGGCTGGCTGTTCAGTACACACAGGATGTTCGTGGGTATCCGCCAGCACACACAGGACGTCTATGGCTGTCTGTGGCTGTCCTTCAGCACACACAGGACATCCATGGCTGTCCGTGTGTGTCCATGTGTGTCCGTGTGTGTCCGTCAGCACACACAGGACGTCTGTGGCTCATTAGTACACATATCAGCACGCTGGTCCTTGGACTCAGCACGCTGGCCCTTCCCGTGGATTGTTCGGGAGATTTTGGCCCACGTGGGCTGGCTGTTCAATACACACAGACGTCCGTGGGTGTCAATCAGCACACACAGGACGTCCGTGTGTGTCCGTCAGCACACACAGGACATCCGTGGCTGTCCGTGTGTGTCCGTGTGTGTCTGTCAGCACACACAGGAGTGGGTGGCCAAGTGTTCCACTTGCCAACTCATCAAAGCATAACATCAACTGCCTAGTGTGTTATTGCAAAGCCTGCCTATTCCGGAATGGAAATGGGATCACATTACAATGGACTTTGTGACCGGGTTCCCTACCACGAGGAGTAAGAAAGATGCGGTTTGGGTTGTGGTCGATTGCCTAACCAAATCAGCACACTTTCTGGCTATCAAGAAGTCGGATGGGGTCGATCAGATTGTACGTATGTACATTGATGAGATCGTTCGACTACATGGTGTGCCGGCAAGTATAGTGTCAGATAGGGATTCAAGGTTTACATCTTACTTCTGGAAAGCTTTCCAAAATGCTTTAGGAACAAGAGTGAAAAAGACGGTCCAGATGGTCAAGGTCATCTGGGACTGTAATGGTCAGGATATAACAACTTGGGAAACCGAAGCTAGGATGAAAGCAGAGTACCCAGAGTGGTTGGATCAGTTTGTTTCTGAGGAAGCATTTGATTCGGATTCAAGGACGAATCCATCCCAAGGGGGGGAGACGTGTCACGCCCCCAATCCTGAATAGGGTTGTTGGGACGGCCATGGTTCGAGGAAACGTACCAGCCAGTCTTAGGACATCAAGGCAAGCTTTCTATGGTCGAGAAAGAAGGTTAAGGACATAAGGAAACTTAGACTTAACCTTATATAAGCTAAGAGACAGCTAGGACGAGTAAGACGGTAAATGGACGAAGTAGACGAGTACCTCGGCCAGCTCAACGAAGCTAGGTCTAGTTCACTCCAGCTCAGTCCCTACTAAGTCAGCTCCACTAGCTGGACTACTAGCTCACTCAGCTGAGGCAGCTGAGAGTCAGCTCATCTCAGCTAGACGGACTGTTTGGGCTTTAGGCCGATTGTCCGGGTTCGGGTCAGTGGCGGGATGTGAGGTCCGGCCATGAGGCCATGGGCTGTTGGGGCTTTGGACAAGGCCGTGGGCTAAGTCCAGGAGGATTGGGGCGTGGGTTGGGCTCATGACCGACCCCAAACCCAATCAGAAAGGGCGAAGGGACGCAAGTGGCCGCAAGGGTACAACCCTTGGCCGATGGTGCCCATTCGCTAGCAAGTCGTGCCTGTTCGTGGGGCAAGACTTACCCCCTCATTTTATATAAATATGGGGGCTATCCTGTCGATTTCATTATCCATTTCCAGAGTAAAATACTCAGAGAAAAATGTAGAGAGAAAGAAAGAGAGAAAGAGAGAGTTCCAGCCAAGAGAAAGGCCGACTGTGGTGGTGTTGTGTTCCGGCGACTCTGATCGTTTGGGAACTAACTCCGGTTAAGAATGGGAGATCAAGACAAGGAGAAGAGCATGGAGAACCCAGACGTGGTTCACAAGGTATGTGATGGGCCGTGGCTCCATCAGATCGAAAGGACGGTCCATGCGACCGCACCGCAGCTTTGCTCGGTTCCTAAGTCCCATCCGGCTCTCCTTATCTGTTTCAATTTGTTTCTCTTCTCTTCTCTCTGGTTAAACACAAAAGGTTGTGTTCGTTGAGTCCAAGGGACACATCCCTAGGCTTTGGCCGAACATAATAAAACCGCTAGCCTAGACACTGGTCGGTTAGACGGACGGTCCGATCGTTCCCAGACTGGGCGGTTAGGACAAACGGTTGGGAATGACCCAAAGGGCACGAGTTGTCAAGAGTCATGAGTGTCCAACGGTTGTGAGTTGCCAAAGGATGTTAGTGACCAAAAGGTACGAGATACCAATGTTTACGAACATCAAAAGGTACGAGGACCGAGTGGTACGAATGACCAGCGGGTGCATGTTCTAAACAGTGTCTTTCGGGACAGGTTATGACCGATCCTTATGGATCAGCCTATGGCTTGTTTAAGTAAGACAAGGTCACGGTTTGTCTCAGCCAAGGTAGAGTCGCAAGGTCTGACAGGTTGCTAAGCCTTCCGGATTAGGCTTGAGGCTTACTCGGCCTATTGGATCCAGGCCTAAGGCCAGATCAGGTAAGGGAGTCCGTTGGGCCATTGAGCCAGACTCCATTGGCCGGTCGCACCTAGACTCTATCCGGTTAGACGGATTGGTCTTTGGGGACGATCCGGATCTGTTAGGGTGTTCTGTTTATCTATTCTGGACTATCTATCTGATTCTAAGTCAAGGGGTGGTTGGTCGAATGACTTAGGATACGGTAGATAGGCTCATACTTTTTATGATTATGTTGACTGAGGTTTATCTAAGTTCTAGGGACCAAGCCAAGCATTGTAGAATCAATCCGTTCTATTCTTGGTTATGATTAATGCTTATCTGGTTATGGTTTCAGGAACTAAGGATGGTTATGGTCAAGCCAAGGAGCCGTGAAGGCTCGGTCAGTGAGAGGCTGTGTAACGTGTGGTTAGATGATGCTAGGGATGAACTAGTGATTGTCTATGAGACTGTTAAGAAGTTGTGTATTGGATCGCATGTTTCTATGTAATACAAAGTTAACACATTACTATTCCGCTGTGCAATCTGTTCCTTTGTTTATGAACCTCATAATTGAATATGACTTAGTAAATAAAAGACTTAGAATGAATCAGACAAGCAAAGAAATTAATAAGTAAGCATTCGTATCCAGTTGGGTCGAGAGACCAGGAACGGGTCTTACAAGTTGGTACCAGAGCATGCTTGATTCTAGGATAGTTGGGTTATGTAGTCCACACACACACGCAGCCAGCTGATTAGGTCTCACGGTAAGGTTTGATTGCTTAGTCTAGGGATTGTTTTGTTCTGTTAATGGTTAGTTTGTTTCGTACTAACATTGTCTGAATCCTTAGGCTGGAAAAAGAAAATCGGGAAAGTCCCGAAGAAGTAAGAGAACGGCCGGTCAGTCTAGTCATGTGGCCGTGGATGGAACTAATCTGTCCGGATTGCAAACCGATCCGGCCGCGGGTAATACCGGTGATGTGTTGCCGACTGATCAGGCTAACCTTACGGGGACGCAACGGGATGGTCAGGAACATCAGGAGAGTGATGAGGAAGTGGAATCCTCGAACGCTAACCGTGATGGTGACCAGCGTGAGAAAGTGGCCGATGGTACTGTCTGTCTGTTCAGTACACACAGGACATCTGTGGGTGTCCGCCAGCACACATAGGACGTCTGTGGCTGTCCGTCAGCACACACAGTGTAGGAGATGGATTACATCCCTCCACAAGGCCCGTCGAATAACAGGCCTTAGCCCAGCAAACTTAACTAGTTTAGTCGGCTTAGCGGCTAGAGGCGTTGACTCGACTCCAGAGTACTTTTAGCCGATCGGCTAAGCCAACAGATATACTCGGCTTAGAGGGAACAGTACCAAGGCCCGCATACTCGGCCTTTGGCGACAGGGCCCAAAGGACAGGGCGATTAGGGCATCACGGACAAGGGCACTATAAGAAGAGAGGAGGGGACATCGAGAAGAGGACTTTTGGACAACATACACACACTAAGCGGCTAGATCTAGGGTTTCCTAATCATCTCTTTGATCCTGTTGCTTAAACCTTTAATCTTGTCTCCTTATTACCCGTCGATCTTGTAACCCCTTGCTTGATTCTAATAAAAGCGTCTTTAGTCACCCCATTCTTAAGTTCACCATTCTAATCAACTGAATCCTGTACAAACAATTGGCGCCCACCGTGGGGCTGACTAAAGCAACGTTCTAGATCTACATGGCTCAAGACGACGCCGCCTTCAGCGCTCCAGGCGAGGAACCAACACCTACGCCTGCGGCCGCGCCACCCATCACCTCAGATTTCATGAGCTCCGTCATGGCTCGACTCGCTCGCCAAGACGAAGTCCAAAAGACAACCAACGACCAACTCGCTGCGTTGGTCGCGGTGCTCACAGCTCCTGATGGACAGACGAGCCGTCCCCAGCAGATACGACGCCGCCTCTTCAACACAAACCCTACAACAACCGGAGTCGACCATATCTCTGACGACTCGGAGCCTAACGAAGCCCTTCTCGCAGATGCTCCCCCAGCAGGTTCAGATCTCGCAACAATACGCGAGCTCGCGGAGCTCAAACTAAGCCTTCAACAGATGGGCGAGAAGATCCACCAAGTAACAAGTGCGGCTCCACAAATCGAGAGTGTACTCGCCACAACCTCGCGTACTCCTTTTATTCGCGCGCTAACTAGCGTGCAACTCGGAAAGATAGAGAAGCTACGCATACCCGAGTATAAGCCCGGCGGAGACCAGGTGGAACATATGGAACATATGACAGCTTTTAACATCGTGATGGCGCGAGATCGACTCCCAGACGACGAAAGGGATGCAGGTTACTGCCAGCTGTTCGTCGAGACTCTCCATGAGCAAGCCCTGACTTGGTTCTCCCAGTTGGAGGAGAACTCAATCGGATGTTTCCGCGACTTATCAGCAGCTTTTCTCAAGACGTACATCATGTTCACAAAGCGCAGCACCACCGCCTCCAGCTTGTGGAACCTCAATCAGAAGAAAGACCAGAGCCTGCGCGAGTACATGGAGAAATTCAAAGCCGTAGTGTCAAAGATTGAGATCCCAGACGGGATCCCCATCGACGCTCTGCGCAACACCTTATGGGTTCACTCTAAGTTCCGAGAAGACTTGTACCAGAACCCAACTACGTCGCTTCAAGACGCTATCGCGCGCTCCGATAACTTCATCCGGATGGAAGAAGACACCAACGCAATTCGCAGCAAGATGAGCGCGCCCAAGGCTACAGCGGCTAAGAATGCAAATACGCGACAAGAACCGCGCCAGCACGCTCTGAACGACAAAAACGGTCGCAAAGACAGATACATGTATGTCGTCAACGAGAATAACGTACCGATCTCTACTCTCGTGGTTCGCGGAGAGGGGTGGAACAAGTGGGCAAGAGAACTCGAGTCGCCCGACAAACAAGTCGATACTGTTTGCACCACCCAACCTACGGCGGGAGCCGGATCAGCAGCGGGGCCTTCCAGGACCGTCGATCTCACCAAACATTGCAAATATCACGACGTCAAGGGACACGATACCACAGAATGCAAATCACTCTACGCACATTATCTCTCGTCCCTTGCGAGCGGCGAGTTTAAGTTCGAGCCCTTGAAAGCTAAACCAAAGAACGGCAAGAGCTGGAGCAAGAATAAGGAAAGAAGAGCCCAGCACAAAGCCACCGGCAAAGGTCGACAAAACGACGCTCTGCGACGAGACGACGAGGAAGAAACCCCGAAGGATAACGGCGAGGGAGACTCCTCAGCCGACGAAGAGCACCTGGCGAATCGCACACACATCAAGGTTATACTCTCTCAGCAATCCTTGTCGTCCGACGAAGATAACGATGATGCGCCTGTACTCGGAGATCTGAGAGACGTCCTTAAACGGAAATTCGAATCCAAAAATGATGGCGGTCCCAAGCACAGAGATCTCCGGACGATGCTGGATGCACGAAAGTCTCGACGCATCTCGACAAGCGACGCTAACAACAACGAAGGGCCAATTAGCGATCTCCGAGATAAACTCAATGCTGGCGCATGCGACCTTCGCGTACAGCTCAACTGTTCAAAACCAACGGACTTACGACGACAGTTGGAGCGAGTTAAAGGTCATTCTCAACCTCCAGCGCCTGATACCAGCATATCCAAAGACCTTCGCGCCTTACTAGACTCTAAGCGAGTACAAACGGGACAGTCGTTGAATGTCATCATGGGGGGTTCCCCCCCTAGCGGAGACTCAGTCCGTTCTGTGAAAGACTATCGTCGACAAGTCGCGACGTCCCAGAAGTGGCCGACTAAACCGACAAGTCATCCTCCGATAACCTTCTCACCAGATGACGCTGAAGGCGTTCACACCCCCCATAATGATCCCCTTCTCGTCGTCCTTGGAATTGGAGAGTATGATGTCACCAAGATCCTCATTGACACCAGAAGTTCCGTCGACCTCATCTTCCGAGGAACTCTGCAGAAGATGGGAGTTGATCTTGACGACATAATAGCGTCCTCCAGAACGTTGACCGGATTCAATGGGTCCTCCGAAACTATCTTGGGTACGATCCGCCTCCCGGTGCGTGCATGCGGCGTTACTCGAACGGTCAAGTTTGCCGTTGTAAGTACAAAAGCTCCGTATCACGCTATACTCGGTACCCCTTGGTTACAATCGATGCAAGCTGTTCCTTCCACCTACCATCAGTGCGTCAAGTTCCCTGGCACGGACGGGAAGATAAAAACGTTGCGCGGAGATCAAAGGGCCGCTAGGGATCTCCTAGTCGCCACAGTCAAACTCCAACGGACGTCACTATCCGTTAACTCGGTGTCCCCTCCAACCTCAAAGGTCTAATCTCAGGAAGGAGAGGTTCTCGAGTTACCTATTGACGACGCCGACCAGAGTCGAACCGTGAGGGTTGGCGCATACCTTTCTGAGGAAATGCAGCAGTCAGTTCTGGATTTCCTCAGAAAGAACGTGTCCACCTTCGCTTGGTCTATGGCAGACATGAAAGGCATTGACCCGACTATAACAACTCACGAACTAAACGTCGACCCAACATTCAAACCTATCCGACAGAAGAGACGTAAGCTTGGTCCTGATAGGTCTAAGGCCGTAAACGAAGAAGTCGACAGGCTAGTCGGTGCAGGTTCGATTGCTGAGGTCCGCTACCCCGAATGGTTGGCAAATCCAGTAGTCGTCAAAAAGAAAAATGGCAAGTGGGGCGTCTGCGTTGACTTCACCGACCTGAATAAAGCCTGCCCAAAGGATAGCTACCCTCTTCCCAGCATCGACCGTTTAGTCGAGTCTACGGCTGGAAACGAGATGCTGACCTTCATGGACGCCTTTTCTGGATACAACCAAATAATGATGCACCCGGATGATCGCGAGAAGATGGCCTTCATCACAGATAGGGGAACCTACTGCTATAAGGTCATGCCGTTCGGTTTGAAGAACGCCGGAGCAACCTACCAACGGCTTGTGAACAAGATGTTCGCAGATAAGCTGGGTATTACCATGGAAGTGTACATCGACGACATGCTGGTTAAGTCACTCCATGCCACTGATCACCTCCGCCATCTACAAGAATGTTTCGAAACTCTCAACAAGTACGGCATGAAGCTGAACCCAGCAAAGTGCACGTTCGGAGTCTCTTCTGGCGAGTTCCTCGGCTACATTGTCACGCAGCAAGGAATTGAGGCGAACCCAAAGCAGATATCCGCGGTTCTGAACCTCCCGAGTCCGAAAAACAGTAGAGAAGTACAACGGCTCACGGGTAGGATAGCTGCTCTAAATCGATTCATCTCCAGATCCACCGACAAGTGCCTGCCCTTCTACGATCTCCTGCGAGGAAACAAGAAGTTCATTTGGGATGAGAAGTGCGAGGAGGCATTTACTCAACTCAAGCAATACCTGACAACACCTCCAGTACTCGCTAAGCCGGACGTCGGTGATGTTCTATCTCTCTATGTTGCAGTATCGCAAGCCGCAGTCAGCAGCGTTCTGATAAAAGAAGACCGCGGCGGGCAAAAGCCCATCTTCTATACGAGCCGGCGCATGACCGGGCCAGAGACGCGATACCCAACTTTGGAGAAGATGGCTTTTGCAGTCGTCGAAGCAGCGAGAAAGCTTCGACCGTATTTCCAGTCGCATTCGGTGGAGGTACTGACTGATCAGCCTCTCCGAACGATACTCCAAAACACCAACAGATCCGGCAGACTCACAAAGTGGGCCATCGAACTCGGCGAGCTCGATATCACCTACAAGAACCGCACAGCAGCAAAATCCCAGGTTCTTGCGGACTTCTTGGTCGAACTGGCCCCAGAATTTGAGCAAGATCTCACACTCCCAAGCTCGAACTGGACGCTGCACGTCGATGGATCATCGACCAAAAAGGGAGCAGGTGCCGGAGTCCAATTACAGTCCCCGACCGGAGAGATAATCAGGCAGTCTTTCAGCTTTGGCTTTCCCGCGTCAAACAACGATGCAGAGTACGAATCTCTGATCGCCGGACTCCGCTTGGCAAAAGCCGTAAAAGCTAAACGATTAAGCGCCTATTGCGACTCCCAATTAGTCGCCAGTCAGTTCAGTGGCGACCACGATGCCCACAACGATCGAATGGACACCTATCTCAAAATAGTGCAAAGCCTGGCAGCAGAGTTTGAGTTCTTCGAACTAATCAAAGTCCCGAGAGGCGAGAACGTCTGCGCCGACGCCCTCGCCGCTCTTGGCAGCAAGCTTCGTTATCAAGTTAAACGAACCATCCCGATACATCGTATCGAGAAACCAAGCATCGACATACTAGCCGATCAAACCCTCGTTGCCCAAGTCGTTGAACCCGCTATTCCAGACGACGACGGGTTTGGCCCAGATTGGAGAACTGAGTTCATCGACTACCTGTCGAAGGGTGAACTCCCAACAGAAAAATGGGCAGCTCGCCGGCTAAAAACTCGCAGCGCCCATTACGTCGTTCTTGACGACGAACTACATCCATGGGGACGAGACAGCAAGGGTTATGGCAGAGACGCATGAAGGCGCTGGCGGAAATCATTCGGGCGGACGTGCGTTAGCAATAAAAGTAAGGAGCTTAGGGTTCTTCTGGACGACAATGAACGCGGATTGCGAGTCTTACGCGAGAAGCTGCGACAAGTGCCAACGGCACGCACCCAGCATCCATTGCCCAACCGAAATGTTGCGAACAACCACCGCACCCTACCCATTCATGCGATGGGCGATGGACATCATAGGACCACTTCCCTGTTCCCGCCAAAGACGCTTCATCCTCGTCCTCACCGACTACTTCACCAAATGGATCGAAGCTGAAGCATACGCTCAAGTCACAGACAAAGAAGTCCGCGGTTTCGTCTGGAAAAACATTATTTGCCGCCACGGTCTGCCTGATGAGATTGTTACCGATAACGGGTCGCAGTTCATGTCAGGCAACTTTAAGGAGTTCTGTGGCAAGTGGAACATTAGACTAAGCCCCTCCACTCCTCGTTACCCGCAAGGTAATGGCCAGGCAGAATCCTCCAACAAACTTATCATCGATGGCATTAAAAAGCGTAAGGGTCACTGGGCTGACAAACTCGATGGAGTCCTATGGAGCCATCGCACGACTCCACGAGGATCGACTAAATCAACACCCTACTCTCTCGCTTACGGCGTCGAAGCCATGGCTCCTACTGAGGTTAACGTTTCAAGCCTCCGACGCTCCAAAATGCCTCAATACGTCGAGCTGAACAAGGAGATGCTACTCGATGCCCTCGATGAGATAGAGGAACGAAGAGATCAAGCCCTGCTGCGTATCCAGAACTACCAACATCAGATAGAGAGTTACTATAACAAAAAGGTCTGCGCCCGACCTCTGGAACTCGGTGACCTCGTCATGCGCAAAGTGTTTGAGAACACTAAGGAACTCAACGCCGGTAAACGTCGCGCGGCGAAGAAGTCCCACGATCATGGAACTCAATCCATTTACGACGCTTCTACCCGTAGGAGTATATACGTCAAAAAAAAAAAAACCGAGTAGATGGACCCCCGTGGTCACTTCTACTCGACCGAGTAAATGCGCCACTTACAGCCACTTTTACTCGGGAAAAACGAACTACGAATGCCTTAACAGGTCCAGCTGTAACAAAAACAAAGTTAAAATCTTGTCCAAATCTCAATCGAGTAAATGATGATTATTCCTTGTCCAACGGCTCCCGAACCTCCAGCAGAGGACACGCGGACACTCACTTCCTTCTGTCTACAGCTATGTCCTGATCATGCTGACGGACACACACGGACACACACGGACAGCCACTGACGTCCTGTGTGTACTGACGGACACACACGGACGTCCTGTGTGTACTGACGGACACACACGGACGTCCTGTGTGTGCTGACGGACACACACAGACACACGCGGACACACACGGACAGCCATGGACGTCCTGTGTGTGCTGACGGACAGCCACATAAAGCCACAGACGTCCTGTGTGTGCTGGTGGACACCCACGGACGTCCTCTATGTACTGACAAGACAGCCTACATGGGCCAAAATCACCCAAACAGTCCACAGGAAGGGCCAGCGTGCAGATTCCAAGGAGCAACGTGCTGATATGTGTACTGATGGACAGCCACGGACATCCTATGTGTGCTGATGGACATAGACGGACACACACGGACAGCCACGGACGTCCTGTGTGTGCTGGCGGACACCCACGGACACACACGGACAGCCACGGACGTCCTGTGTGTGCTGGCGGACACCCACGGACGTCCTGTGTGTACTGAACAGACAGCCCACGTGCGCCAAAATTACACGAACAGTCCACAGGAAGGGTCAGCGTGCTGAGTCCAAGGACCAACGTGCTGATATATGTACTGATGGACAGCCACATACGTCCTGTGTGTGCTGACGGAAACACACGAACAGCCACAGACGTCCAGTGTGTGCTGATGGACAGCCACAGACGTCCTTTGTGTGCTGGCGGACACCCACGGACGTTCTGTGTGTACTGAACAGACAGCCCACGTGGGCCAAAATCACCCAAACAGTCCATGGGAAGGACCAGCGTGCTGAGTCCAAGCACCAACAAGCTGATATGTGTACTGATGGACAGCCACGGATTTCCTGTGTGTGGTGACGGACATCCACAGACGCACACGGACAGCCACGGACGTCCTGTGTGTGCTGACGGACAATCACGGACAGCCACGGATGTTCTATGTGTGCTGACAGACAAACACGGACACACACGGACAGCCACAGACGTCCTGTGTGTGCTGACAGACAGCCATGGACAGCCACAGACGTCCTATGTGTGCTGGCGGACACCACGAACATCATGTGTGTACTGAACAGACAGCCCACGTGGGCCAAAATCATCCAAACAGTTCACAGGAAGGGCCAGCATGCTGAGTCCAAGGACCAGCGTGCTTATATGTGTACTGATGGACAGCCACGGACATCCTATGTGTGCTGATGGACACACACGAACACACACAGACGTCCTGTGTGTGCTGACGGACACACACGTACGTCCTGTGTGTGCTTACGGACAGCCACAGACGTCCTATGTGTGCTGGCAGACACCCACGGACACACACAGACACACACGGACAGCCACAGACGTCCTATGTGTGCTGACGGACAGCCACGGACAGCCACGGAATACCAGCAGCCTCAGCTGAGTGAGCTAGTAGTTCAGCTAGTGGAGCTGACTTAGTAGTGGCTGAGCTGGAGTGAGCTTTACCTAACTCTGTTGAGCTGGTCGAGCTACTTGTTCCATCCGTCCAGTTACCGTCTTACTCGTCCTAGCTGACTCTCGACTTGTATAAGGTTAAGTCTAGTTTCCTTACGTCCTTAACCTTCTTATCTGGCCATGGAACGCTTGTCTTGATGTCCTAAGACTGACTAGTACGTTTCCTCGAACCATGGCCGTCCCAATGATCCTATTCAGGATCCAGGATGTTACAAGTCTCCCCCACTAGCAATGGATTCGTCCTCGAATCCGGGTCATTTGTTTCATCCAACACAAACTGGTCAAATCATTTTGGAAACTTGGCCTTCATCCTGGCCTCCGTCTCCCAAGTGGTCTCTTCTCGACCATTACAATCCCAAATGACCTTGACCATCTGGATTGTTTTCTTTCTCATTGCTTTTTCCATCCTATCTACGATCCGAACCGGCCTTGTTTCCAAAGTTAGATTCGTATCTAGATCATGTGGTATTTCTGGTACTAAGACGTCCTGATCCGTCAAGCACTTCCGGAGTTGGGAGACATGAAATACGTTATTGAAAAGCTGGCCAGAAGTGAGAAGTGAACCTCGAATCTTTATCTGAAACTATACTTGAGGGTACTCCGTGTAGCCTCACAATCTCGTCAATGTACTTACTCACAATCCGGTCGACTCCATCAGTCTTTTTGATGGCCAAGAAGTGGGCAGACTTGGTCAGTCGATCCACTATTACCCAGACAGCATCATTCCTATTTCTGGTCGTGGGAAATCCTGTCACAAAATCCATCGTGATATGATCCCACTTCCATTCCGGAATAGGTAGACTCGGAACTTGTTGTTCGGCCTTGACGAGTTGACAAGTAGGACACTTGGCCACCCATTCGGCCACATCGACCTTCATCCGTATCCAATGATATTATTGTCTAAGATTATGATACATCTTGGTCACTCCAGGATGGATCGGGAATCTAGACATGTGAGCTTCCCTAAGGATCTCATCCTTTAAACTCCTATCATTGGGTACGCTGATCCGACCATGAACTAAGATCGTACCGTCCTTGGCGATTTGATACTCAGTCAGGTCGTTCCGAGCAACCGTTTTCAGATTCTCGTCCTGATCTTAGGCCGTTCGGATCCGGGTAAGCAGGTCGCCTCTATTCATCGCCTCTAAACCCTGTGGTCCGTCCGTTCCGTTCAAAGCATTTAAATGAACGAAGAGTTCCATCTCATCCGGCTCGTCCGTTCCGCTTCCGACCGCGACGTCTTCTCACTTCCGGCTCAAGGCGTCGGCCACAAGGTAAGTTTGCCCGGATAGTAAGGGATGTCTAGGTCGTAGTCGGCCACGAACTCCATCCACCTCCTCTGCCTTAAGTTTAACTCAGGCTGGGGGAATATATACTTCAGACTTTTATGGTCCGTAAGTATCTGGAATTTGGCCCCATATAAATATGATCGTCAAATCTTTAAGGCCAATATTACCGCTGCCATTTCAAGGTCATGGGTGGGGTAGTTTCCCTCATGTTTCTTCAGCTGCCTTGACGCGTAGGCAATTACCTTCCGATGTTTAGTCAACCCGAAACCGAGTCCAGTGATGGATGCATCCGTGTAGACCACATAAGGTTGGTCTGCCTCCGGAAGAACCAGGACGGGCGCGCTAGTCAGCATATCCTTAAGTGTGGAGAAACATCTCATATACTCATCAGACCATGTGAACTTAACGTCCTTCTTAGTCAACCGTGTCATAGGTTGGGCCAAGCTTGCAAAGCCCTTCACAAACTTTCTATAGTAACCTGCCAGCCCTAGGAAGCTTCTAATTTCCGTGGCACTGCATGGTCGGGCCAATCCTTGATTGCCCTGATCTTCTCTGGATCCACTGAGACGCCTTGGTCAGAAACAATATGACAAAGGAACCCAATACTCTTTTGCCAAAAACTGCACTTGCTGAGTTTAGCAAAAAGTTTGTGCTCTCGTAATCGTTCCAGCACGGCTCTCAAATGTTTCCGATGAGATTCCTCGTCCTTGGAGTAGATCAGGATATCATAAAAGAAGATGATCATGGATTCATCCAAGAAGTCCCGGAACACGATGTTCATCATTTTCATGAATGCAGCAGGTGCATTGGTCAGACCGAACGACATCACTACAAACTCGTAATGGCCGTACCTGGTCCTAAATGCTGTCTTCCTAATGTCGTTTGGCTCTATAGGAATCTGATGATATCCCGAGTCCAAATCGATTTTAGAAAACCACTTAGCTCCTTTTAGCTGATCCAACAGCTCGTCTATCCTGGGTAATGGGTATTTGTTCTTCACAGTTACCCTGTTCAACCCTCGATAGTCGAGGCACAGACACATGCTACCATCCTTCTTTTTCACAAAGAGGACTGGTGCACCCCAAGGGGAGCTACTTGGCCGTATGAACCCCTTGTCAAGCAATTTTTCCAATTGCTTCTTTAGCTCGGCCATCTCGGCCGGAGCCATTCAATACGGACTCTTGGACAGCAGAGCTGTCCCTGGTTCCAGTTCAATCAGAAAGGGATCAGACCTATCAGGGGGGGACACTCTGTAGCGCCTGAAACACATCCTGGAACTCGGACACTAACGAATCCTCGCGTGGGTCTAACAGAAAACCAGAACTGTCAGGCTCTGTAGTTGTAATTGTAGCCAAGAATGACTGACAACCCTGTTCCAGCATCCGAATCGATCGAACTGCTGAAACCACTACTTTCTCTTGAGCCTGACACAGACCTTGGTACTCTACCTGGTGAAGTCCATTCTCCAATTGCACACGACCCTTATGGCAATCGAGAGTGGCTCGGTACTTTCCCAACCAATCCATACCTAAGATCACTTCTTGATTCTTTAGGTGGACACAGACCAGATTCACAGGGAAGACCTTTCCCTAGATCTGTACTGGGATATTCAACATGAGACCTAGTGAGTTCATGGCTTGCCCACGGGCCGCCCTCACTATCCCAAAATTATCACCAGCATCCAGACAAAACAGACCCTTTCCGACCAGTCCCGGACTCACAAAACTATGTGTAGCCCCTGTGTCGAAAAGCACGTGGGTTTTTACCCCACCGACCATGAGGGTTCCTATGAAAGACCCTCATCAGAATCCCCTAGACCATTCTAGGTTCCAGACCAAGCATTACTACTTGAATGTAAAAAGATAAATTTAGAAATTACCAGATATTGAATCAAAAGATCCGGAAGCTCCGTCGTCTCATGACAGTTCATACACCCTCGGTGCTGTGGTTGGTTTGCCTTGGGTCGCCTTGTCTGTGTCTCCACGGCCCTTCCCCTGACTTCCTTGCAGTTTGGGACATTCCGATTGGAAATGTCCTTGCTGGCCACAATGGAAACAAGTCATCGTGCCGCTTCTACCAGACAGGTTCGGTCGAGGACAGTTTTAAACCCAATGGTCCATGCTGCCACAATGAACACAAGCCCCCTTGGCCTTCCACCACTCACCGGGATGGTTCCGTCCACATTTGGAACACGCAGGTCGGCCACCAGAGGTCCTACCTCCGTCCACCTGGTCCCATTTTCTGTTTTTATCATTAGTTTTGCCCAATGGGACAGACGGTGGCTTATCCTTAACCTTAGCTTCTTCAGCCAAGTTATACTTCAACAAAGCCACCCTTTCCACCAGTTCTCCGACGGTGTTGAAAGTGCGGATCGAGCAGTGGGTCTTCAATTCCGGCCTTAGGCGTCGGATGAACCTACGGACCTGGACTGACTCGTCCTCCAGCTCTCTTCCAACGAACCGTCTGAGTCAGTTGAACTCTTCTTCGTAATCCCGTACGGTACTGCAGCCTTGGACCAAATCTAGAAACTTAGCTTCCAGACGATCCCAAGCCTCAGCATGAAAGTATTTGCAGTTGAATTCAACTTCAAAATCCGCAAAACTTGTGAGACTTCCATTAGTGCGCTTGTCCACTGCAAGCCACAAATTATGTGTATCCCCTTCCAGGAAGTGAACCGCAATGTCTCGCCTGTAATCCTCTGGACAGCGAGTTGATTGGAAGTTTCGGACCAGCCTACTCCTCCACTCATCTGCCACAACAGGGTCGATGCTACCTGAGAATTGCTTCGTACCCAATCTTGATAGATGTTGAAGCAAACTCAGATAGTCAACCTTCTCTACAGACCTTTCCTGTGGATCGATCTCGATCAACTCAACCGTGTCCCCAGCTGAACCCGTAGCAATAGGTGTAGAGGCTGTGTAACATGTGGTTTTATACACATTTATATCCCGCTGTGCTATCTGTTCAATTGTTTTAGAACCTCAGATTCGAACATAACTTGGTAAATGAAAGACTTAAAATGAATCAAACAAGCAAAGAAATTGATTAAGTAGCAAACGGGTCCAGTCTTGTCGAGAGGCCGGGTTCGAGCGTTACAAGTTGGTATCAGAGCATGCTTGATTCTAGGATAGTTGGGTTATGTAGTCCACACACACGCAGCCAGCTGATTCAGTCTCGCGGTGAGGTTTGATGTTTAGGTCTAGGGATTAATTGTCTCGGTTATGTTAGGTATATGTTGTACTAACAATGTCTGAATCCTTAGGCTGGGAAAAGCAAATCGGGAAAGACCCGAAATAGTAAGAGAATGGCCGGTCAGTCTAGTCAAGCGGCCGCGGACGGAACTAATCTGTACGGGTTACCAACCGATCCGACCAAGACTAACACCGGAGATGTGTTGCCAACTGATCAGGTCAATCTTACGGGGACGCAACAAGAGGGTCAGCAGCATCAGGAGAGTGACGAGGAAGTAGAATCCTCGAACGCTAACCGTGATGGCGACCAGCATGAGCAAGGGGTCGATGGAACGGCCAACGTGCCCGCAGCACTGTCCCGAGAGGACTTGTTAGAGGCCATGAAGGTAATGGGTAATCAGGTGGTGGCTATGACTCAGCTGTTCACTCCACTAGTGAATTCATCCGTTGGTCAAGCTACACATGTAGCTATGGCTACACCTATTGCTACGGGCCCAGCTGGGGACGTGGTTGAGGTGATCAAGATCGATCCACCGGAAAGGTCGGAAAAGAAGGTTGACTATCTGAGTTTGCTTCAACATCTATCCAGATTGGGTACGAAGCAATTCTCAGGTAGCACCGACCCTGTCGTGGCAGATGAGTGGAGGAGTAGGCTGGTCCGAAACTTTCAATCAACTTGCTGTCCAGAGGATTACAGGCGAGACATTGCGGTTCACTTCCTGGAAGGGGACGCGCATAATTGGTGGCTTGCAGTGGACAAGCGCACCAATGGAAGTCTCACAAGTTTTGCGGACTTTGAAATTGAGTTCAACCGCAATTACTTTCCTGCTGAGGCTTGGGATCGTCTGGAAGCTAAGTTTCTAGATTTGGTCCAAGGCCGCAGGACCGTACGAGAGTACGAAAAAGAGTTCAAACGGCTCAGACGGTTCGTTGGAAGAGAGCTGGAGGACGAGGCGGTCCAGGTCTGTAGGTTCATCCGAGGCCTAAGGCCGGAACTGAAGACCCACTGCTCGATCCGCACTTTCAACACTGTCGGAAAACTGGTGGAACGGGTGGCTTTGTTGGGGTCTAACTTGGCTGAGGAAGCTAAGCTTAAGGCTAAGCCACAGTCTGGCCCATTGGGCAAGACTAATGATAAAAAGAGAAAATGGGACCAGGTGGACGGAGGTAAGACCTCTGGTGGCCGACCTGCGTGTTCCAAATGTGGACGGAACCATCCCGGTGAGTGCTGGAAGGCCAAGGGGGCTTGTGTTCGTTGTGGCAGCATGGACCATGGAGTCCAGAACTGTCCTCGACCGAACCCGTTTGGTAGAAGCGGCACGATGACTTGTTTCCATTGTGGCCAGCAAGGACATTTCTAATCGGAGTGTCCCAAGCTGCAAGGAAGTCAGGGGAAGGGCCGTGGAGACTCATGAAAGGCGTCCCAAGGTAAACCAACCACAACACAAAGGGTGTATGAACTGTCATGCGACGACGAAGCTTCTGGATCCTATGATTCGATCTCTGGTAATTTCTAAATTTATCTTTTTACATTCAAGTAGTAATGCTTGGTCTGGAACCTAGAATGGTCTAGGGGATTCTGATGGGGGTCTCTGATAGGAACCCTCATTGTCGGTGGGGTAAAAACCCACGTGCTTTTCGACACAGGGGCTACACATAGTTTTCTGAGTTCGGGACTGGTTGGAAAGGGTATGTTCTGTCTGGATGCTGGTGATAATTTTGGGATAGTGAGGGCGCCCGGTGGGCAAGCCATGAACTCACTAGGTCTCATGTCGAATATCCCAGTACAGATCCAGGGAAAGGTCTTCCCTGTGAATCTGGTCTGTGTCCACCTAAAGAATCAATAAGTGATCTTAGGTATGGATTGGTTGGGAAAGTACCGAGCCACTCTCGACTGCCATAAGGGTCGTGTGCAATTGGAGAATGGACTTCACCCGGTAGAGTACCAAGGTCTGTGTCAGGCTCAAGAGAAAGTACTGGTTTCAGCAGTTCGATCGATTCGGATGCTGGAACAGGGTTGTCAGTCATTCTTGGCTACAATTACAACTACAGAGCCTGATAGTTCTGGTTTTTTGTTAGACCCACACGAGGATTCGTTGGTGTCCGAGTTCCAGGATGTGTTTCAGGCGCTACAGGGTGTCCCCCCTGATAGGTCCCTTTCTGATTGAACTGGAACCAGGGATAGCTCTGCTGTCCAAGAGTATGTATCGAATGGCTCCGGCCGAGATGGCCGAGCTAAAGAAGCAATTGGAAGAATTCCTTGACAAGGGGTTCATACGGCCAAGTAGCTCCCCTTGGGGTGCACCAGTTCTCTTTGTGAAAAAGAAGGATGGTAGCATGCGTCTGTGCATCGACTATCGAGGGTTGAACATGGTAACTGTGAAGAACAAGTACCCGTTGCCTAGGATAGACGAGCTATTGGATCAGCTGAAAGGAGCTAAATGGTTTTCTAAAATCGATTTGGCCTCGGGATATCATCAGATTCCTATAGAGCCAAATGATATTAGGAAGACAACATTTAGGACCAGGTTCGGCCATTACGAGTTCGTGGTGATGCCGTTCGGTCTGACCAATGCACCTGCCGCTTTCATGAAAATGATGGGCAGCGTGTTCGAGGACTTCTTGGATGAATCGGTGATCATCTTCATTGATGATATCCTGATCTACTCCAAGGACGAGGAATCTCATCGGAAACATTTGAGAGCCATGCTGGAACGATTACGTGAGCACAAACTCTTTCCTAAACTCAGCAAGTGCAGTTTTTGGCAAAAGAGTATTGGGTTCCTCGGTCATATTGTTTCTGATCAGGGCGTCTCAGTGGATCCAGAGAAGATCAGGGCAATCAAGGATTGGCCCCGACCACGCAGTGCCATGAAAGTTAAAAGCTTCCTAGGGCTGGCAGGTTACTATAGAAAGTTTATGAAGGGATTCGCAAGCTTGGCTCAGCCGATGACACGGTTGACTGGGAAGAACGTTAAGTACACATGGTCCAAGGAATGTACGAGATGTTTCTCCGCACTTAAGGATATGCTGACTAGCGCACCCATCCTGGTTCTTCTGGAGGCAGACCAACCTTATGTGGTCTACACGGATGCGTCCATCACTTGACTCGGTTGCGTGTTAACTCAACATGGGAAGGTCATTGCTTACGCGTCGAGGCAGCTGAAGAAATATGAGGGAAACTACCACACCCATGACCTTGAAATGGCTGCGGTAGTGTTCGCCTTGAAGATTTGGCGATCATATTTATATGGGACCAAAGTTCAGATACTTACGGACCATAAAAGTCTGAAGTATATATTCACCCAGCCTGAGTTGAACTTAAGGCAGAGGAGGTAGATGGAGTTCGTGGCCGACTACGACCTAGACATCACTTACTATCCGGGCAAGGCCAACCTTGTGGCTGACGCCTTGAGCCGGAAGCGAGAAGATGTTGTGGCCGGTAGCGGAACGGACGAGCCGGATGAGGTAGGAAGTTTCATCCGTTTGAATGCTTTGAACGGGACGGACGAACCACGGGGTTTAGAGGCGGTGAATAGAGCCGACCTGCTTACCCGGATCCGGGCCCAAGGTCAGGACGAGAACCTGAAGATGGTTGCTCGGAACGACCTGACTGAGAATCAAATCGCCAAGGACGGTATGATCTTACTTCATGGTCGGATCAGCGTACCCAATGATTGGAGTCTAAAGGAAGAGATCCTTAGAGAAGCTCACAAGTCTAGATTCTCGATCCATCCTGGAGTGACCAAGATGTATCATAATCTCAGACAGTACTATCATTGGATACATTTGAAGGCCGATGTGGCCGAATGGGTGGCCAAGTGTCCTACTTGTCAACTCGTCAAGGCCGAACAACATGTTCCGAGTGGACTGCTTTAGAGCCTACCTATCCCGTCACAATCTCGTCAATGTACTTACTCACAATCCGGTCGACTCAATCAGTCTTTTTGATGGCCAGGAAGTGGGCAGACTTGGTCAGTCGATCCACTATTACCCAGAAAGCATCATTCCTATTCCTGGTAGTGGGAAATCCTGTCACGAAGTCCATCGTGATGTGATCCCACTTCTGGCAAGCTTTTCAGAAAGCTTTAGGAACAAGGGTGAACATGAGTACGGCTTATCATCCCCAAACGGATAGACAGTCGGAAAGAACTATACGGACGCTGGAGGACATGCTTCGAGCATGTGTGCTCGATTGGGGTGATTCCTGGGAACGGCATTTGCCGTTAGTGGAGTTCGCCTACAACAACAGTTTCCACTCACGTATAGGCATGTCGCCATATGAAGCTTTGTATGGACGACCATGCAGGACACCGTTATTCTGGACCCAAGTGGGGGAGCGCAGCATGATAGGCCCCGAGATCGTGGAAGAAACCACAGAGAAGATCAAGTCCGTGCGGGACAAGATGAGGGCCGCATAGGATAGACAAAAACATTACGCTGACAAATGAAGGAAAGAACTGGAGTTTGCAGTGGGTGATATGGTCTATCTCAAAATGATTACATTTAAAGGTAGCGTGCAAATTTCTGGTAGAAGAAAATTAAACCCAAGATATCTAGGTCCGTTCATAGTCATAGAAAGAGTGGGTAGTGTGGCATATAAGTTGGACTTACCATCCGAGATGGAAGCCTTTCATAATGTTTTTCATATCTCCCAACTCTGAAAGTGCTTGACGGATCAGGACATCTTAATACCAGAAATACCATCTGACCTAGGTACGAACCTAACCTTGGAAACAAGGCCGGTTCGGATCGTAGATAGGATGGAAAAAGCAATGAGAAAGAAAACAATCCAGGTGGTCAAGGTCATTTGGGATTGTAATGGTCGAGAAGAGACCACTTGGGAGACGGAGGCCAGGATGAAGGCCGAGTTTCCAAAATGGTGTGACCAGTTTGTGTTGGATGAAACACATGACTTGGATTCGAGGACGAATCCATTGCTAGTGGGGGATACTTGTAACATCCCGGATCCTGAATAGGACCATTGGGACGGCCATGGTGCGAGGAAACGTGCTAGCCAGTCTTAGGACATCAAGGCAAGCGTTCCATGGCCGGATAACAAGGTTAAGGACATAAAGAAACTTAAACTTAACCTTACATTAGACCTAACCGCTTCTCCTCTTCTTGTTTCTATCCGGTCCTTTCTCTTTTTCTGATTATACACGAAGGGTTGTGTTGGTTCAGTCCAAGGGACACGTCCCTAGACTTGGCCGGACATAATCAAACCGCTAACCTGGACGCTGGTGGGTTAGACGGACGGTTCGAATCGCACCATGGACTACGCGGTTGGGATAAACGGTTGGTCATGTTCCCAAGAGGCACGAGTGGCCAAAGGTCACGAGTTACCAATGGTTGTGAGTTGCAAAAGGGTGTAAGTAACCAAGGGTTGCGGACGCTAAGAGGTACGAGGACCAAGAGGTACCAAAGGGCCGAAGGGGTGCATGTTCCAAACGGTGCCTGTGGAGACAGGTAGTCTCCGTTCCATTGGGATCAGACCATGTCTTGTCCATTGAGACAAGTACACGGTTCGTCCAAGCCAGGGTAAGAGTCGCAAGGGATCCAGCCAATCAGCTTCCTTTCGCCTTACGGGTTTACTCTCCCGTTGACTCGCACACATGTCAGACTCCTTGGTTCGTGTTTCAAGACGGTTCGAATGGGGAGCCCACAGGCCGACACCCTGAGCACGCAGATGCCGTGGCACACCATGAGGTGCGTGCTGCAGACCACGATTAAGGCAGTGACGTCTCCGCGGGCGTAACAAAAGCTTGGGCTTAGGTCACCACCTTAATCCGCGTCGGTCCACGGCCTGAATCGATCGGCAGTCTGTATTGCTCCGTTCCGCATCCGACCGGGACGAATTGTCGGCCCCCATCTGCTTTCCTCCCGACAATTTCAAGCACTCTTTGACTCTCTTTTCAAAGTCCTTTTCATCTTTACCTCGCGGTACTTGTTCGCTATCGATCTCTCGCCCATATTTAGCCTTGGACGGAACTTACCACCTGATTAGGGCTGCATTCGCAAACAACCCGACTCGTAGACAGCACCTCGTGGTGCGACAGGGTCCGGGCACGACGGGGCTCTCACCCTCTCTGGCGCCCCTTTCCAGGGAACTTGGGCCCAGTCCATCGTTGAGGACGCTTCTCTAGACTACAATTCAAACGCCGAAGACGTCCGATTTTCAAGCTGGGCTTTTCCCGGTTCGCTTGCCGTTACTAAGGGAATCTTGTTAGTTTCTTTTCCTATGCTTATTGATATGCTTAAACTCAGCGGGTGATCCCGCCTGACCTGGGGTCGCGTTGAGGACTTTGGGTCATCAAGAGCTTTTGGACCGGAACGTTTGACTATATGACGAGAACTGAATTCACCACTGCATGTCAAGACGATCCTGGCGTCCTTAGCTCAGATTTGGCCAACCGCGTGCAGTAACACACGGGAGATCAGCTTCCGTCCCATATCTCTCGAGAGGATAGGGGGACAACGATTTGTGACACCCAGGCAGACGTGCCCTTGGTAGAAGGCTTGGGGCGCAACTTGCGTTCAAAGACTCGATGGTTAACGGGATTCTGCAATTCACACCAAGTATCGCATTTTGCTACGTTTTTCATCGATGCGATAGCCGAGATATCCATTGCCGCGAGTCGTTTTAGACTTTACATTGCAGCACTGCTTCCGAACAAACACTATCTCCGTGGTTGGCGAAAGCAGGGCTGTTTAGTTGCATTTTCCTTGACACTTTCGTCTGGGGTTTGGTGATATCCGGAAGCTATGCATACGATCCACCCAAAAACTGAAGTCTTGGGCATGGATGAACGCATAACCACAGAATCGGCAGGCACAGATAAGAAAACCGGCCTACCGAGAGTGATGTTTCATCGTTCTCAGGTCGTTCTGTTTCCAGGGTACGACTGACATGATCCTTCCGCAGGTTCACCTACAGAAACCTTGTTACGATTCTCCTTCCTTTAAATGATAAGGTTTAGTGGACTTCTCGGGACGTCGCAGACGGCGAACCACCCACGTCGCCGCTATCCAAAACACTTCACCGGACATTCAATCGGTAGGAGCGACGGGCGGTGTGTACAAAGGGGCAGGGACGTAGTCAACGCGAGCTGATGACTCGCGCTTACTCGGAATTCCTCGTTGAAGACCAGCAATTGCAATGATCTATCTCCATCACGATGAAAATTCAAAGATTACCGGGCCTGTCGGCCAAGGTGTGAACTTGTTGAATACATCAGTGTATCGCACGTGCGGCCCAGAACATCTAAGGGCATCACAGACCTGTTATTGCCTCAAACTTCCTTGGCCGAAACGGCCATAGTCCCTCTAAGAAGCCGGGCCGTGAAGGGATGCCTCCACGTAGCTAGTTAGCAGGCTGAGGTCTCGTTCGTTAACGGAATTATTAACCAGACAAATCACTCCACCAACTAAGAACGGCCATGCACCACCACCCATAGAATCAAGAAAGAGCTCTCAGTCTGTCAATCCTTATTATGTCTGGACCTGGTAAGTTCCTCGTGTTGAGTCAAATTAAGCCGCAGGGCTCCACTCCTGGTGGTGCCCTTCCGTTCAATTCCTTTAAGTTTAAGCCTTGCAACCATACTCCCCCCGGAACCAAAAACTTTGATTTCTCATAAGGTGCCAGCGGAGTCCTAAAAGTACATCCGCTGATCCCTGGTCGGCATCATTTATGGTTGAGACTAGGACGGTATCTGATCGTCTTCGAGCCCCCAACTTGCGTTCTTGATTAATGAAAACATCCTTGGCAAATGCTTTCACAGTTGTTCGTCTTTCATCAATCCAAGATTTCACCTCTGACTATGAAATACGAATGCCCCCGACTGTGACACCCCCGATTGTAGATAACCGGAAATGACACGGTCGATGTTCCTGATGGTTGACCCGAGGTTCTCGAAATAAATCTGATCACCTTAGACCAACAACCAAAGAACACAGACACTCCTATCAGATATTACTCTAGGCTTTTCAAACCCGATAAAGCAAATTCGATAGTTAGTTCGTCCCGGACAAGGAGAAATATCATTGGAACTCGTGATTTATAAACATCTTTTATACCTTATTTATTTACTTTAAACATCTTACAAACTGTTATAGTTTACCCTACGGCCTATCGCCAAACAACATTTTAAGTAAATATACATCAAAACGTACGTTGCAAGGACAACACACAATAATCCGCTGGTTGGCCGCTCCTCCGTCCAAAAGGTAAAGTGTCCTCCGCCTAAGGGTTACCTGCACATACGAATGAGTCATGAGCAACTAGTTTACTCAGTGAATCTTAGAATCACAACCCATCAATCATAAACCCAAACAATTCTTCAAATGCATATACATGATCATGAAAG
>NW_022610974.1:0-41371 GCF_000309985.2 Brassica rapa
TTCTTCATCCTAACTCCAATGAGATTTATTCAACTTCCTAGTCATTCTCCATTACTTTATGTATCAAAATCAAGCTTCTTACATCGCGATTCATCCTGGTTCTATTAGAATGACAAGGAAGCTGTTATATTCCCAAATAGGAAAACTGGGATCACCTGATTTGAAAGTGAGATAGCTTCTTCATCCTAACTCCTATGAGATTTATTCAACTTCCTAATGATTCACCATTACTTTATGTATCAAAATCAAGCTTCTTACATCAAGATTCATCCTGGTTTGATTAGAATGACAAAGAAGCTATCATATTCCCAAACAGGAAAACTGGGATCACCTGATTTGGAAGTGGGATAGCTTCTTCATCCTAACTCCTATGAGATTTCTTCAACTCCTAGTGATTCTCCATTACTTTATGTATCAAAATCAAGCTTCTTACATCGCGATTCAT
Source organism: Brassica rapa (assembly GCF_000309985.2). Classification (NCBI taxonomy): domain Eukaryota; kingdom Viridiplantae; phylum Streptophyta; class Magnoliopsida; order Brassicales; family Brassicaceae; genus Brassica; species Brassica rapa. The sequence continues at coordinate 446 of NW_022610974.1, forward strand.
TCTCGGTTTTGATTAGAGTGACAAAGAAGCTGTCATATTCCCAAACAGGAAAGTGGGATCACCTGATTGAAGTGGGGATAGCTTCTTCATCTTAACTCCTATGAGATTTATTCAACTTCCTAATGATTCTTCATTACTTTATGTATCAAAATCAAGCTTCTTACATCGCGATTCATCGTGATCCATAACTTCTTGTGTCCAACCACACTGGTTCTAAGGCACAAGAGTTCACTGGCCAATCCCTAGGCTTTGGAGAGCTCTACTCTTTTTCCCTTGCAAGGTTTTGTCCCAATGGGTTTTCCTTGTAAGGTTTTTAATGAGGGAGACTCTTCAGAGTTCCAAGCTTGGCTTAGGATCTCCTAAAGTCAAGCTTGAGGGGGAGTGTTGAACTGAAGAGAAGATAGAGCTTGTACAATAATAGGGCAAGCTATAGAAGATGTCAAGAAGAGTTCAATCAAGCTTCAGAAGTGTTCTGAAGTAGTTATCTTGGGAAGTTAAGTCTAGGGAAGACTTAGACTGATCATGTGAAGGCTTTGGAGGAGTTAGAGAGAAGATGGTCGAAGGTGCAATTATAGGGCGGCCTTGTACGGCCTGGTACGGCCAAGGGCAAACCAAAGAAGATGGTGGATCGACCAAAGAAGTGAGAAAGAGTGTTGGGCAAATATAGGGCGAGTGGTACGGACAGGAGGTCCGTACCATCGACGTACTGCCAATCATCTCGCCCACACATCCGGTTTAAGCAATGTTGAAGAAGTGCAAAGTCTGGGCGTGTTTATCTTGGCTATGAGGACCGTTGGGAGCTACAGGAAACAAAGGGAATATCCCTTAGGATCAGAGTGATCCAAGAGACAGGCTGGAAAGAGAAAAGCACTTTAACTTTCCAGCCACCTTTCCACATGAGTCCATCTTAGCCTTTCATTCAAAATGGATCAATCCCACCTTCCATTCAGTCAAGGCACGACCACACTTTCCAGCTAGCATCAAGACCAGTCTACTCTCATCCTAGCCATCCATTCTATCATTTATTTACAACCTTAGGATGTAGGGTTTATGAGTGTAATGTAAAGGCATATAAAAGCCTTGTATATGTGATTGTAAACACTTAAGTGAGTAAGGGGGTTTCCCTTCTCCTTCTCTAATCTGAAACACTTTCTCTTAGTCTCCCTAGTCTCTCATCCTGAATCTCTATACACGTTCTCAGTCTTGTTACTAATCTCTTAAACACTTAGACACACAAACACTCATCAAACTTCCTTTCTCTCAAATCGCTTCCAAGCTCTCTCTCTTTACCCATTTGGTTTCATACACACATACAACCTGAGTACTCTTAAATCTCATAGTGTGATGATATCTAATGGTGATAGGATTCCAATAGAAGGAGTTGGAAAGCTCAAGCTATTTGATAAAGATTAAGATGCCTTCTACATGCCACAGTTTGCTTCAAATCTACTATCTGTGAGAAAAGCCACGATTGATCTTGGCTGTCAAGTAGTATTCAGGCCAGATGATGTTGAGTTCCAAGATTTGAAGACTGGAAAGGTCATTGGGAGAGGAGACAGCAAGAATAATCTATACCAGCTCCAATTGGCTAAGATCTCTAAACCCTTTGATTCTATGTGTTTGAGTAGTACTTATGAGAAGATTGATAGTATTACTTGGCATGCTAGATTGGGACATCCTCATGCTCGTGCTATTGAATTGATAATTCCTAATATGTCATTTAATCACTTGGAGTGTGAAGCATGCATATTAGGAAAGTATTGTAGGACTGTTTTTCCAACATCAGAAACTACTTATGAGCATTGCTTTGATCTAGTTCATTCAGATGTGTGGACTGCACCTTGTTTGTCTAGAGATAGCCAGAAGTACTTTGTGACATTCATTGATGAGAAGTCTAAGTATACATGGCTTACATTGCTTCCATCTAAAGATAGGGTGCTAGAAGCATTTATGAACTTCCAAGCATATGTATCTAATCAATACAATGCTACTGTGAAGGTACTGAGATCAGATAATGGAGGTGAATACATCAGCAATGCCTTCAAGAGTCATCTAGCCAAGCATGGGATTGTGCATCAGACTAGCTGCCCTTATACACCACAGCAGAATGGTGTAGCTGAGAGGAAGAACAGGCATTTGATGGAGGTTGCTAGATCGATGATGTTTCATGCAAATGTCCCAAAACGTTTTTGGAGTGATGCTGTGCAGACTGCTTGCTATCTCATCAACCGGGTTCCAACCAAGATATTGAAGAATCTGTCTCCATTTGAAGTGTTGAACAAGAGCAAACATGTCATTGATCACCTACGTGTCTTTGGGTGTGTGTGCTATGTCATGGTTCCAGGAGAGCAGAGAAACAAGCTGGAGGCAAAGAGTACTAAGGCTATGTTCATTGGTTATTCTATCACTCAGAAGGGGTACAAGTGCTATGATCCTGAAGCAAGGAGGGTGATGGTATCTAGAGAAGTGAAGTTTGTTGAAACAAAAGGTTATTATGAAGAAAATGAGTGGGAAAATCTGAAGGATTTGTCTCAAGCTCCATCTGATAAGGCAACAATACTGAGAGTGTTGTTGGAGAAGCTCGGGATAGGGTTATCCCAGGATCAGGAACCCGGAAGGAGAGAGCCTTCCAATCAGACTGGTGGAGCTGGAAGAAGAACTCCTCTTGATCATGAGAGGGGGAATGGAACTGAATCTGGTGAGCAAGAGCAAAACCAAGAGGATTCAGGTCTTCATGATCAAGATACATCACAAGAAGTTGAGAACAATGTTCATTCTAGTGGAGAAGTGGATGAGGTTCAGTCTAGTAGAGAAGTGGATGAGGTTCAGTCTAGTAGAGAAGAACAAGTCGGACCAGCCGGTTCAGAAGAAGAGCAAGTGGAGCCGGCTAGTGTGCAAACTGAAGATCAGGTTCAAGCTTTGAGGAGGAGCACAAGGATAAAGAGGGATCCTTCCAACTGGGTAAACACGAGAGTGTACTACAATGCCCAGGCTGTGGAGCATCCTTCTCAAGCCGTGTGTTCCTTTGCTGAGTTTCCAGAGGAGCATTATGCCTTTATGATTAGTCTGGATGAGAGTTATGTACCAAGGACTTATGAAGAAGCTATGTTAGACAAGAAATGGAAAGAATCAGTGGGAGCTGAAGCAGGTGCTATGATCAAAAATGATACATGGTATGAGAGTGAGCTGCCTAAGGGAAAGAAGGCTGTATCTAGTAGATGAATCTTCACAATCAAGTATCTAGCAAATGGACAGATTGATAGGAAGAAGACCAGATTGGTTGCAAGAGGATTTACACAGACCTATGGAGAGGATTACATTGATACCTTTGCACCAGTAGCTAAGCTGCACACAGTTCGGATTGTGTTGTCCATTGCAACAAACTTGGAGTAGGATTTGTGGCAAATGGATGTGAAGAATGCTTTCCTGCAAGGTGAACTTGAAGATGAAGTATACATGCATCCGCCTCCTGGTCTTGAGCATCTAGTAAAGCCAGGGAATGTTTTGAGGTTGAAGAAGGCAATATATGGGCTGAAACAATCACCTAGAGCTTGGTACAGGAAGCTGAGTACAACACTCAATGGGAGAGGGTTTAGGAAGTCTGAATTAGATCACACTCTCTTCACCTTGACAGGACTTTCAGGGATGATTGTGATACTGGTATATGTGGATGATTTGATTATCACAGGGAGTGATAAGGCTGGGATTAAAGCCACTAAAGAGTTCCTCAAGTCTGTGTTTGATATCAAAGGCTTTGGAGAGATGAAGTATTTCTTGGGGATTGAGATATGCAGATCCAAGGAGGGTTTGTTTATGTGTCAAAGGAAGTATACAATGGATATGCTGAAGGAGACTGATGTACTTGGAGGAAAGGCAGCCAAGACACCTCTTGAAGAGGGGTATAAGGTCCTACGTGAGGGGGAGGTTGAAGAGAACCAGCTGTTTGAGGATGCTAAGCTGTATAGGAAGATGGTTGGCAAGCTAATCTACTTGACCATTACCATGCCAGATATATGCTTTGCTGTGAATCAAGTGAGTCAACATATGCAGGCGCCAAAGGTCCATCACTGGAAGATGGTTGATAGGATACTAAGGTATCTGAGTGGGACGGCTGGACAAGGAGTTTGGATGGGCTGTAATGGCAGTACAGAAGTGGTTGGGTATTGTGATGCTGATTGGGCAGGAGATAGAGTGGACAGGAGATCATATACTGGGTATTGTACATTCATTGGAGGGAACTTGGTTACTTGGAAGAGTAAGAAGCAGAAGGTTATCTCTTGTTCAAGTGCTGAAGCTGAGTATAGAGCCATGTTGAAGCTCACAAACGAGTTGGTGTGGATCAAAGGGATCTTGAAGCATCTAGCGATTGAGCAGAGTACTCCTATGACTATGCATTGTGACAATCAAGCAGCTATCCACATTGCCTCCAACTCAGTGTTTCATGAGAGAACAAAGCACATAGAGGTGGATTGTCATAAGGTGAGGCAGATGATTATCTTGGGAGTGATTCTGCCATGTTATACAAGAAGTGAAGATCAGCTTGCAGATGTGTTTACCAAGGCAGCGAGATTGAAGACAATGGAGTCCATACTATCCAGGCTTGGACTCATTGATCTTACTCCCAGGAGCTGAGCCCCTTAACCATGGAGTCTCCACTCTTTTTCCCTCATCAAAGTTTTATCCCAATGGGTTTTCTTTGGTGAGGTTTTTAATGAGGGAGGTCTTCATGGTTTCCAAGCTTGACTTGTTCCACATGGTCAAGCTTGAGGGGGAGTGTTGAGAAGAGGTGATAAAGAGTGGGTACATTGATAGAGGAAGAGAAATGGGGCAGTCAGTAACTTTGGAGATTTACCACAGTAACTTTAGTTTTACTGTGGTAACTAAGGTATAACTTTGGGAAGTTACCTTTCACCCATTTGGAGAGTGAAGCACGTCCAAGGAGAGTCTGGATAAGGAAGGAGCAACCTGGATAAGGAAGAAGCATTCTGGATAAGGTCTGGTCATAGCTGGAAAGGTAAAACACCTTTACAGCCTGTCCAAGCATGTGAGAACACCCATTGGCTGCTTTTGGATGGCACTCCTTGACTCCACACGTTCCTGATCTCCTCTGACCCTATGATTTCGAATTGTATCTTGTATCACTCATATAAAGCCTTGTAAACCTCATTGTTAATAATTAATGGAGTTTTGAGTATTCTCTCTTGTTCTTTATTCTCTTAGTCCTCTTAATCTCCTAATCTCATACAAACTACACAAACCATCTCTTGATATTCATTCATCACTCTACATACACAAAAGTGTATACAAGAGGCTTTACTCAAACATATGGAGAAGATTACATTGAGACCTTTGCACCAGTGGCTAAGCTACATACAATCCGGATTGTACTAAGCTTGGCTGTGAATCTTGGATGGGGCTTATGGCAAATGGATGTGAAGAATGCATTTCTACAAGGAGAGCTTGAGGGTGAAGTGTATATGCATCCACCTCCAGGCTTGGAACACTTTGTAAAGAAAGGGAATGTGTTGAGACTGAAGAAAGCTATCTATGGGCTGAAGCAATCACCAAGAGCTTGGTACAACAAGCTGAGCACTACTCTTAATGGCCGAGGCTTCAAGAAGTCTGAGCTAGATCACACTCTCTTCACTCTCACTACTCCCTCAGGTATGATCGCACTCCTTGTGTATGTTGATGATATCATTATCACAGGGAGTGATAAGGAAGGTATCATAGCAACCAAGGAGTTCCTTAAATCCATGTTTGAGATTAAAGACTTGGGAGAAATGAAATACTTTCTTGGAATTGAGATATGTAGAGATCCAAGGAAGGTTTGTTCATGTCCCAAAGGAAGTATACACTTGATCTTTTGAAAGGTGCAGGTGCTTATGGAGGCAAGACAGCAAGGATGCCTATGGAGGATGGCTACAAAGTCCCACGAGAGGGGGAGATTGAAGACAGCAAACCTTATCAGGATCCTAAACTCTATAGAAAACTAGTTGGCAAATTGATTTATCTTACCATAACTAGACCTGACATTTGTTTTTCTGTGAATCAGGTGAGTCAACACATGCAAGTGCCTAAGGAGCATCATTGGCGCATGGTGGAGAGGATCTTGATGTATCTCAACGGCTCACCTGATCAAGGAGTATGGATGGGTTGCAATGGGAGCACTGAAGTGGTTGGATACTGTGATGCAGATTGGGCTGGTGATAGAGCAGACAGAAGATCAACAACAGGCTATTGCACATTCATTGGAGGCAACTTGGTGACTTGGAAGAGTAAGAAGCAGAAGGTGGTGTCTTGTTCAAGTGCAGAAGCTGAGTATAGAGCTATGCTGAAGCTTACCAAAGAGCTGGTGTGGATCAAAGGCATCTTGAAGCACTTGGAGATTGATCAAGCCACACCTATGACCATGCATTGTGATAACCAAGCCGCCATTCACATTGCCTCCAACTCAGTGTTCCATGAGAGGACCAAGCAAATTGAAGTTGATTGTCACAAAGTGAGGCAAATGATTGTGCTAGGAGTGATCTTGCCATGCTACACTAGGAGTGAAGATCAGTTGGCTGATGTGTTCACCAAGGCTGCAAGGCAGAAGACAATGGAGTCCATTCACATAAGGTTGGGCCTCATTGATCTTGGGAAGAGAAGGAGCTGATCCCCTTTGGCTGTGAGGTCTTTACTCTTTTTCCCTCATCAAGGTTTTGTCCCAATGGGTTTTCCTTGGTGAGGTTTTTAATGAGGAAGATCTCATGGCTATCCAAGCTTAGACTTTCACAAAGCTAAGCTTGAGGGGGAGTGTTGAGATGAGGAGTTGATATGAAGACTTAGAGAATCTTGGGTAGAGAAAGAATGAGGTGAAGAAGCTGTGTGTAGAGTTTGGGAAAGCTTAGGTTGAGACAATACCGTACTGGCCGTACAAGGGCCGTACCATCCGTACGAGTATGGATCAACCAAAGCTCATGTATAGGCAAGTTACCTTTGCGGGAGTGAAATGGTAAACTTGGAAGGAGTTAACTTGGGAGTTACTGATCCGGACGTTGGAGAAAGGATAAGGGACGCGGCTTGACAGCTGGATGAGAGCTGTAAAGTGAAAGCAACCTTATCCTCTCCGGTCACACATGTGAAGCACCTGATTGGATCAATTTGAATTAGGCACTCCTCTTCTCCTTGACTACACATGCTTTACTCACTTTAGTCTCATGTAACCCTAGGATCTTAAGACTATATAATGTAACCTCTCTCATTAATAAAAGATTAGACAGTTCAGATTATCCTTAGCCTCCATGGCGTTTCTCTTAGTCTCTTAAGCTAATCTCTTACTCTAAATCATCTCTCATACTTCTCTAATCTCTTCTAAACTCTCAGATTACTCTTTATACTCTAAAAGTCATAATCCTGGTTCTATTAGAATGACAAGGAAGCTATTATATTCCCAAACAGGAAAAATGGGATCACCTGATTTGAAAGTGGGATAGCTTCTTCATCCTAACTCCTATGAGATTTATTCAACTTCCTAGTGATTCTCCATTACTTTATGTATCAAAATCAAGCTTCTTACATCGCGATTCATCCTGGTTCTATTAGAATGACTAGGAAGCTGTTATATTCCAAAACAGGAAAACTGGGATCACCTGATTTGAAAGTGGGATAGCTTCTTCATCCTAACTCCTATGAGATTTATTCAACTTCCTAGTGATTCACCATTACTTTATGTATCAAAATCAAGCTTCTTACATCACGATTCATCCTGGTTTGATTAGAATGACAAAGAAGCTGTCATATTCCCAAACAGGAAAACTGGGATCACCTGATTTGAAAGTGGGATAGCTTCTTCATCCTAACTCCTATGAGATTTATTCAACTTCCTAGTGATTCTCCATTACTTTATGTATCAAAATCAAGCTTCTTATATCGCGATTCATCCTGGTTTGATTAGAATGACAAAGAAGCTGTTATATTCCCAAACAGGAAAACTGGGATCACCTGATTTGAAAGTGGGATAGCTTCTTCATCCTAACTCCTATGAGATTTATTCAACTTCCTAGTGATTCTCCATTACTTTATGTATCAAAATCAAGCTTCTTATATCGTGATTCATCCTGGTTTGATTAGAATGACAAAGAAGCTGTCATATTCCCAAACAGGAAAACTGGGATCACCTGATTTGAAAGTGGGATAGCTTCTTCATCCTAACTCCTATGAGATTTATTCAACTTCCTAGTGATTCTCCATTACTTTATGTATCAAAATCAAGTTTCTTACATCGCGATTCATCCTGGTTCTATTAGAATGACAAGGAAGCTGTTATATTCCCAAACATGAAAACTGGGATCACCTGATTTGAAAGTGGGATAGCTTCTTCATCCTAACTCCTATGAGATTTATTCAACTTCCTAGTGATTCTCTATTACTTTATGTATCAAAATCAAGCTTCTTACATCGCGATTCATCCTTGTTCTATTAGAATGACAAGGAAGCTGTTATATTCCCAAACAGGAAAATGGGATCACCTGATTTGAAAGTGGGATAGCTTCTTCATCCTAACTCCTATGAGATTTATTCAACTTCCTAGTGATTTTCCATTACTTTATGTATCAAAATCAAGCTTCTTACATCTCGATTCATCCGGGTTCAATTAGAATGACAAGGAAGCTGTTATATTCCCAAACAGGAAAACTGGGATCACCTGATTTGAAAGTGGGATAGCTTCTTCATCCTAACTCCCATGAGATTTATTCAACTTCCTAGTGATTCTCCATTACTTTATGTATCAAAATCAAGCTTCTTACATCGCGATTCATCCTGGTTTGATTAGAATGACAAGAAGCTGTCATATTCCCAAACAGGAAAACTGGGATCACCTGATTTGAAAGTGGGATAGCTTCTTCATCCTAACTCCTATGAGATTTATTCAACTTCCTAGTGATTCTCCATTACTTTATGTATCAAAATCAAGCTTCTTACATCGCGATTCATCCTGGTTTGATTAGAATGACAAGAAGCTGTCATATTCCCAAACAGGAAAACTGGGATCACCTGATTTGAAAGTGGGATAGCTTCTTCATCCTAACTCCTATGAGATTTATTCAACTTCCTAGTGATTCTCCATTACTTTATGTATCAAAATCAAGCTTCTTACATCGCGATTCATCCTGGTTTATTAGAATGACAAGGAAGCTGTCATATTCCCAAACAGGAAAACTGGGATCACCTGATTTGAAAGTGGGATAGCTTCTTCATCCTAACTCCTATGAGATTTATTCAACTTCCTAGTGATTCTCCATTACTTTATGTATCAAAATCAAGCTTCTTACATCGCGATTCATCCTGGTTTGATTAGAATGACAAAGAAGCTGTCATATTCCCAAACAGGAAAACTGGGATCACCTGATTTGAAAGTGGGATAGCTTCTTCATCCTAACTCCTATGAGATTTATTCAACTTCCTAGTGATTCTCCATTACTTTATGTATCAAAATCAAGCTTCTTACATCGCGATTCATCCTGGTTTGATTAGAATGACAAAGAAGCTGTCATATTCCCAAACAGGAAAACTGGGATCACCTGATTTGAAAGTGGGATAGCTTCTTCATCCTAACTCCTATGAGATTTATTCAACTTCCTAGTGATTCTCCATTACTTTATGTATCAAAATCAAGCTTCTTACATCGCGATTCATCCTGGTTTGATTAGAATGACAAGAAGCTGTCATATTCCCAAACAGGAAAACTGGGATCACCTGATTTGAAAGTGGGATAGCTTCTTCATCCTAACTCCTATGAGATTTATTCAACTTCCTAGTGATTCTCCATTACTTTATGTATCAAAATCAAGCTTCTTACATCGCGATTCATCCTGGTTTGATTAGAATGACAAAGAAGCTGTCATATTCCCAAACAGGAAAACTGGGATCACCTGATTTGAAAGTGGGATAGCTTCTTCATCCTAACTCCTATGAGATTTATTCAACTTCCTAGTGATTCTCCATTACTTTATGTATCAAAATCAAGCTTCTTACATCGCGATTCATCCTGGTTTGATTAGAATGACAAGAAGCTGTCATATTCCCAAACAGGAAAACTGGGATCACCTGATTTGAAAGTGGGATAGCTTCTTCATCCTAACTCCTATGAGATTTATTCAACTTCCTAGTGATTCTCCATTACTTTATGTATCAAAATCAAGCTTCTTACATCGCGATTCATCCTGGTTTGATTAGAATGACAAAGAAGCTGTCATATTCCCAAACAGGAAAACTGGGATCACCTGATTTGAAAGTGGGATAGCTTCTTCATCCTAACTCCTATGAGATTTATTCAACTTCCTAGTGATTCTCCATTACTTTATGTATCAAAATCAAGCTTCTTACATCGCGATTCATCCTGGTTTGATTAGAATGACAAAGAAGCTGTCATATTCCCAAACAGGAAAACTGGGATCACCTGATTTGAAAGTGGGATAGCTTCTTCATCCTAACTCCTATGAGATTTATTCAACTTCCTAGTGATTCTCCATTACTTTATGTATCAAAATCAAGCTTCTTACATCGCGATTCATCCTGGTTTGATTAGAATGACAAAGAAGCTGTCATATTCCCAAACAGGAAAACTGGGATCACCTGATTTGAAAGTGGGATAGCTTCTTCATCCTAACTCCTATGAGATTTATTCAACTTCCTAGTGATTCTCCATTACTTTATGTATCAAAATCAAGCTTCTTACATCGCGATTCATCCTGGTTTGATTAGAATGACAAAGAAGCTGTCATATTCCCAAACAGGAAAACTGGGATCACCTGATTTGAAAGTGGGATAGCTTCTTCATCCTAACTCCTATGAGATTTATTCAACTTCCTAGTGATTCTCCATTACTTTATGTATCAAAATCAAGCTTCTTACATCGCGATTCATCCTGGTTTGATTAGAATGACAAGAAGCTGTCATATTCCCAAACAGGAAAACTGGGATCACCTGATTTGAAAGTGGGATAGCTTCTTCATCCTAACTCCTATGAGATTTATTCAACTTCCTAGTGATTCTCCATTACTTTATGTATCAAAATCAAGCTTCTTACATCGCGATTCATCCTGGTTTGATTAGAATGACAAAGAAGCTGTCATATTCCCAAACAGGAAAACTGGGATCACCTGATTTGAAAGTGGGATAGCTTCTTCATCCTAACTCCTATGAGATTTATTCAACTTCCTAGTGATTCTCCATTACTTTATGTATCAAAATCAAGCTTCTTACATCGCGATTCATCCTGGTTTGATTAGAATGACAAGAAGCTGTCATATTCCCAAACAGGAAAACTGGGATCACCTGATTTGAAAGTGGGATAGCTTCTTCATCCTAACTCCTATGAGATTTATTCAACTTCCTAGTGATTCTCCATTACTTTATGTATCAAAATCAAGCTTCTTACATCGCGATTCATCCTGGTTTGATTAGAATGACAAAGAAGCTGTCATATTCCCAAACAGGAAAACTGGGATCACCTGATTTGAAAGTGGGATAGCTTCTTCATCCTAACTCCTATGAGATTTATTCAACTTCCTAGTGATTCTCCATTACTTTATGTATCAAAATCAAGCTTCTTACATCGCGATTCATCCTGGTTTGATTAGAATGACAAGAAGCTGTCATATTCCCAAACAGGAAAACTGGGATCACCTGATTTGAAAGTGGGATAGCTTCTTCATCCTAACTCCTATGAGATTTATTCAACTTCCTAGTGATTCTCCATTACTTTATGTATCAAAATCAAGCTTCTTACATCGCGATTCATCCTGGTTTGATTAGAATGACAAGAAGCTGTCATATTCCCAAACAGGAAAACTGGGATCACCTGATTTGAAAGTGGGATAGCTTCTTCATCCTAACTCCTATGAGATTTATTCAACTTCCTAGTGATTCTCCATTACTTTATGTATCAAAATCAAGCTTCTTACATCGCGATTCATCCTGGTTTGATTAGAATGACAAGGAAGCTGTCATATTCCCAAACAGGAAAACTGGGATCACCTGATTTGAAAGTGGGATAGCTTCTTCATCCTAACTCCTATGAGATTTATTCAACTTCCTAGTGATTCTCCATTACTTTATGTATCAAAATCAAGCTTCTTACATCGCGATTCATCCTGGTTTGATTAGAATGACAAAGAAGCTGTCATATTCCCAAACAGGAAAACTGGGATCACCTGATTTGAAAGTGGGATAGCTTCTTCATCCTAACTCCTATGAGATTTATTCAACTTCCTAGTGATTCTCCATTACTTTATGTATCAAAATCAAGCTTCTTACATCGCGATTCATCCTGGTTTGATTAGAATGACAAGAAGCTGTCATATTCCCAAACAGGAAAACTGGGATCACCTGATTTGAAAGTGGGATAGCTTCTTCATCCTAACTCCTATGAGATTTATTCAACTTCCTAGTGATTCTCCATTACTTTATGTATCAAAATCAAGCTTCTTACATCGCGATTCATCCTGGTTTGATTAGAATGACAAAGAAGCTGTCATATTCCCAAACAGGAAAACTGGGATCACCTGATTTGAAAGTGGGATAGCTTCTTCATCCTAACTCCTATGAGATTTATTCAACTTCCTAGTGATTCTCCATTACTTTATGTATCAAAATCAAGCTTCTTACATCGCGATTCATCCTGGTTTGATTAGAATGACAAGAAGCTGTCATATTCCCAAACAGGAAAACTGGGATCACCTGATTTGAAAGTGGGATAGCTTCTTCATCCTAACTCCTATGAGATTTATTCAACTTCCTAGTGATTCTCCATTACTTTATGTATCAAAATCAAGCTTCTTACATCGCGATTCATCCTGGTTTGATTAGAATGACAAGAAGCTGTCATATTCCCAAACAGGAAAACTGGGATCACCTGATTTGAAAGTGGGATAGCTTCTTCATCCTAACTCCTATGAGATTTATTCAACTTCCTAGTGATTCTCCATTACTTTATGTATCAAAATCAAGCTTCTTACATCGCGATTCATCCTGGTTTGATTAGAATGACAAGAAGCTGTCATATTCCCAAACAGGAAAACTGGGATCACCTGATTTGAAAGTGGGATAGCTTCTTCATCCTAACTCCTATGAGATTTATTCAACTTCCTAGTGATTCTCCATTACTTTATGTATCAAAATCAAGCTTCTTACATCGCGATTCATCCTGGTTTGATTAGAATGACAAGAAGCTGTCATATTCCCAAACAGGAAAACTGGGATCACCTGATTTGAAAGTGGGATAGCTTCTTCATCCTAACTCCTATGAGATTTATTCAACTTCCTAGTGATTCTCCATTACTTTATGTATCAAAATCAAGCTTCTTACATCGCGATTCATCCTGGTTTGATTAGAATGACAAAGAAGCTGTCATATTCCCAAACAGGAAAACTGGGATCACCTGATTTGAAAGTGGGATAGCTTCTTCATCCTAACTCCTATGAGATTTATTCAACTTCCTAGTGATTCTCCATTACTTTATGTATCAAAATCAAGCTTCTTACATCGCGATTCATCCTGGTTTGATTAGAATGACAAGAAGCTGTCATATTCCCAAACAGGAAAACTGGGATCACCTGATTTGAAAGTGGGATAGCTTCTTCATCCTAACTCCTATGAGATTTATTCAACTTCCTAGTGATTCTCCATTACTTTATGTATCAAAATCAAGCTTCTTACATCGCGATTCATCCTGGTTTGATTAGAATGACAAGGAAGCTGTCATATTCCCAAACAGGAAAACTGGGATCACCTGATTTGAAAGTGGGATAGCTTCTTCATCCTAACTCCTATGAGATTTATTCAACTTCCTAGTGATTCTCCATTACTTTATGTATCAAAATCAAGCTTCTTACATCGCGATTCATCCTGGTTTGATTAGAATGACAAAGAAGCTGTCATATTCCCAAACAGGAAAACTGGGATCACCTGATTTGAAAGTGGGATAGCTTCTTCATCCTAACTCCTATGAGATTTATTCAACTTCCTAGTGATTCTCCATTACTTTATGTATCAAAATCAAGCTTCTTACATCGCGATTCATCCTGGTTTGATTAGAATGACAAGAAGCTGTCATATTCCCAAACAGGAAAACTGGGATCACCTGATTTGAAAGTGGGATAGCTTCTTCATCCTAACTCCTATGAGATTTATTCAACTTCCTAGTGATTCTCCATTACTTTATGTATCAAAATCAAGCTTCTTACATCGCGATTCATCCTGGTTTGATTAGAATGACAAGGAAGCTGTCATATTCCCAAACAGGAAAACTGGGATCACCTGATTTGAAAGTGGGATAGCTTCTTCATCCTAACTCCTATGAGATTTATTCAACTTCCTAGTGATTCTCCATTACTTTATGTATCAAAATCAAGCTTCTTACATCGCGATTCATCCTGGTTTGATTAGAATGACAAGAAGCTGTCATATTCCCAAACAGGAAAACTGGGATCACCTGATTTGAAAGTGGGATAGCTTCTTCATCCTAACTCCTATGAGATTTATTCAACTTCCTAGTGATTCTCCATTACTTTATGTATCAAAATCAAGCTTCTTACATCGCGATTCATCCTGGTTTGATTAGAATGACAAAGAAGCTGTCATATTCCCAAACAGGAAAACTGGGATCACCTGATTTGAAAGTGGGATAGCTTCTTCATCCTAACTCCTATGAGATTTATTCAACTTCCTAGTGATTCTCCATTACTTTATGTATCAAAATCAAGCTTCTTACATCGCGATTCATCCTGGTTTGATTAGAATGACAAGAAGCTGTCATATTCCCAAACAGGAAAACTGGGATCACCTGATTTGAAAGTGGGATAGCTTCTTCATCCTAACTCCTATGAGATTTATTCAACTTCCTAGTGATTCTCCATTACTTTATGTATCAAAATCAAGCTTCTTACATCGCGATTCATCCTGGTTTGATTAGAATGACAAGAAGCTGTCATATTCCCAAACAGGAAAACTGGGATCACCTGATTTGAAAGTGGGATAGCTTCTTCATCCTAACTCCTATGAGATTTATTCAACTTCCTAGTGATTCTCCATTACTTTATGTATCAAAATCAAGCTTCTTACATCGCGATTCATCCTGGTTTGATTAGAATGACAAAGAAGCTGTCATATTCCCAAACAGGAAAACTGGGATCACCTGATTTGAAAGTGGGATAGCTTCTTCATCCTAACTCCTATGAGATTTATTCAACTTCCTAGTGATTCTCCATTACTTTATGTATCAAAATCAAGCTTCTTACATCGCGATTCATCCTGGTTTGATTAGAATGACAAGAAGCTGTCATATTCCCAAACAGGAAAACTGGGATCACCTGATTTGAAAGTGGGATAGCTTCTTCATCCTAACTCCTATGAGATTTATTCAACTTCCTAGTGATTCTCCATTACTTTATGTATCAAAATCAAGCTTCTTACATCGCGATTCATCCTGGTTTGATTAGAATGACAAGAAGCTGTCATATTCCCAAACAGGAAAACTGGGATCACCTGATTTGAAAGTGGGATAGCTTCTTCATCCTAACTCCTATGAGATTTATTCAACTTCCTAGTGATTCTCCATTACTTTATGTATCAAAATCAAGCTTCTTACATCGCGATTCATCCTGGTTTGATTAGAATGACAAAGAAGCTGTCATATTCCCAAACAGGAAAACTGGGATCACCTGATTTGAAAGTGGGATAGCTTCTTCATCCTAACTCCTATGAGATTTATTCAACTTCCTAGTGATTCTCCATTACTTTATGTATCAAAATCAAGCTTCTTACATCGCGATTCATCCTGGTTTGATTAGAATGACAAAGAAGCTGTCATATTCCCAAACAGGAAAACTGGGATCACCTGATTTGAAAGTGGGATAGCTTCTTCATCCTAACTCCTATGAGATTTATTCAACTTCCTAGTGATTCTCCATTACTTTATGTATCAAAATCAAGCTTCTTACATCGCGATTCATCCTGGTTTGATTAGAATGACAAGAAGCTGTCATATTCCCAAACAGGAAAACTGGGATCACCTGATTTGAAAGTGGGATAGCTTCTTCATCCTAACTCCTATGAGATTTATTCAACTTCCTAGTGATTCTCCATTACTTTATGTATCAAAATCAAGCTTCTTACATCGCGATTCATCCTGGTTTGATTAGAATGACAAGGAAGCTGTCATATTCCCAAACAGGAAAACTGGGATCACCTGATTTGAAAGTGGGATAGCTTCTTCATCCTAACTCCTATGAGATTTATTCAACTTCCTAGTGATTCTCCATTACTTTATGTATCAAAATCAAGCTTCTTACATCGCGATTCATCCTGGTTTGATTAGAATGACAAAGAAGCTGTCATATTCCCAAACAGGAAAACTGGGATCACCTGATTTGAAAGTGGGATAGCTTCTTCATCCTAACTCCTATGAGATTTATTCAACTTCCTAGTGATTCTCCATTACTTTATGTATCAAAATCAAGCTTCTTACATCGCGATTCATCCTGGTTTGATTAGAATGACAAGAAGCTGTCATATTCCCAAACAGGAAAACTGGGATCACCTGATTTGAAAGTGGGATAGCTTCTTCATCCTAACTCCTATGAGATTTATTCAACTTCCTAGTGATTCTCCATTACTTTATGTATCAAAATCAAGCTTCTTACATCGCGATTCATCCTGGTTTGATTAGAATGACAAAGAAGCTGTCATATTCCCAAACAGGAAAACTGGGATCACCTGATTTGAAAGTGGGATAGCTTCTTCATCCTAACTCCTATGAGATTTATTCAACTTCCTAGTGATTCTCCATTACTTTATGTATCAAAATCAAGCTTCTTACATCGCGATTCATCCTGGTTTGATTAGAATGACAAGGAAGCTGTCATATTCCCAAACAGGAAAACTGGGATCACCTGATTTGAAAGTGGGATAGCTTCTTCATCCTAACTCCTATGAGATTTATTCAACTTCCTAGTGATTCTCCATTACTTTATGTATCAAAATCAAGCTTCTTACATCGCGATTCATCCTGGTTTGATTAGAATGACAAGAAGCTGTCATATTCCCAAACAGGAAAACTGGGATCACCTGATTTGAAAGTGGGATAGCTTCTTCATCCTAACTCCTATGAGATTTATTCAACTTCCTAGTGATTCTCCATTACTTTATGTATCAAAATCAAGCTTCTTACATCGCGATTCATCCTGGTTTGATTAGAATGACAAAGAAGCTGTCATATTCCCAAACAGGAAAACTGGGATCACCTGATTTGAAAGTGGGATAGCTTCTTCATCCTAACTCCTATGAGATTTATTCAACTTCCTAGTGATTCTCCATTACTTTATGTATCAAAATCAAGCTTCTTACATCGCGATTCATCCTGGTTTGATTAGAATGACAAAGAAGCTGTCATATTCCCAAACAGGAAAACTGGGATCACCTGATTTGAAAGTGGGATAGCTTCTTCATCCTAACTCCTATGAGATTTATTCAACTTCCTAGTGATTCTCCATTACTTTATGTATCAAAATCAAGCTTCTTACATCGCGATTCATCCTGGTTTGATTAGAATGACAAAGAAGCTGTCATATTCCCAAACAGGAAAACTGGGATCACCTGATTTGAAAGTGGGATAGCTTCTTCATCCTAACTCCTATGAGATTTATTCAACTTCCTAGTGATTCTCCATTACTTTATGTATCAAAATCAAGCTTCTTACATCGCGATTCATCCTGGTTTGATTAGAATGACAAGAAGCTGTCATATTCCCAAACAGGAAAACTGGGATCACCTGATTTGAAAGTGGGATAGCTTCTTCATCCTAACTCCTATGAGATTTATTCAACTTCCTAGTGATTCTCCATTACTTTATGTATCAAAATCAAGCTTCTTACATCGCGATTCATCCTGGTTTGATTAGAATGACAAAGAAGCTGTCATATTCCCAAACAGGAAAACTGGGATCACCTGATTTGAAAGTGGGATAGCTTCTTCATCCTAACTCCTATGAGATTTATTCAACTTCCTAGTGATTCTCCATTACTTTATGTATCAAAATCAAGCTTCTTACATCGCGATTCATCCTGGTTTGATTAGAATGACAAAGAAGCTGTCATATTCCCAAACAGGACATCGCGATTCATCCTGGTTTGATTAGAATGACAAGAAGCTGTCATATTCCCAAACAGGAAAACTGGGATCACCTGATTTGAAAGTGGGATAGCTTCTTCATCCTAACTCCTATGAGATTTATTCAACTTCCTAGTGATTCTCCATTACTTTATGTATCAAAATCAAGCTTCTTACATCGCGATTCATCCTGGTTTGATTAGAATGACAAGGAAGCTGTCATATTCCCAAACAGGAAAACTGGGATCACCTGATTTGAAAGTGGGATAGCTTCTTCATCCTAACTCCTATGAGATTTATTCAACTTCCTAGTGATTCTCCATTACTTTATGTATCAAAATCAAGCTTCTTACATCGCGATTCATCCTGGTTTGATTAGAATGACAAAGAAGCTGTCATATTCCCAAACAGGAAAACTGGGATCACCTGATTTGAAAGTGGGATAGCTTCTTCATCCTAACTCCTATGAGATTTATTCAACTTCCTAGTGATTCTCCATTACTTTATGTATCAAAATCAAGCTTCTTACATCGCGATTCATCCTGGTTTGATTAGAATGACAAGGAAGCTGTCATATTCCCAAACAGGAAAACTGGGATCACCTGATTTGAAAGTGGGATAGCTTCTTCATCCTAACTCCTATGAGATTTATTCAACTTCCTAGTGATTCTCCATTACTTTATGTATCAAAATCAAGCTTCTTACATCGCGATTCATCCTGGTTTGATTAGAATGACAAAGAAGCTGTCATATTCCCAAACAGGAAAACTGGGATCACCTGATTTGAAAGTGGGATAGCTTCTTCATCCTAACTCCTATGAGATTTATTCAACTTCCTAGTGATTCTCCATTACTTTATGTATCAAAATCAAGCTTCTTACATCGCGATTCATCCTGGTTTGATTAGAATGACAAAGAAGCTGTCATATTCCCAAACAGGAAAACTGGGATCACCTGATTTGAAAGTGGGATAGCTTCTTCATCCTAACTCCTATGAGATTTATTCAACTTCCTAGTGATTCTCCATTACTTTATGTATCAAAATCAAGCTTCTTACATCGCGATTCATCCTGGTTTGATTAGAATGACAAGAAGCTGTCATATTCCCAAACAGGAAAACTGGGATCACCTGATTTGAAAGTGGGATAGCTTCTTCATCCTAACTCCTATGAGATTTATTCAACTTCCTAGTGATTCTCCATTACTTTATGTATCAAAATCAAGCTTCTTACATCGCGATTCATCCTGGTTTGATTAGAATGACAAAGAAGCTGTCATATTCCCAAACAGGAAAACTGGGATCACCTGATTTGAAAGTGGGATAGCTTCTTCATCCTAACTCCTATGAGATTTATTCAACTTCCTAGTGATTCTCCATTACTTTATGTATCAAAATCAAGCTTCTTACATCGCGATTCATCCTGGTTTGATTAGAATGACAAGAAGCTGTCATATTCCCAAACAGGAAAACTGGGATCACCTGATTTG
Organism: Brassica rapa; assembly: GCF_000309985.2. Lineage (NCBI taxonomy): Eukaryota > Viridiplantae > Streptophyta > Magnoliopsida > Brassicales > Brassicaceae > Brassica > Brassica rapa. The sequence goes on from NW_022610974.1 coordinate 20,088, forward strand.
AAAGTGGGATAGCTTCTTCATCCTAACTCCTATGAGATTTATTCAACTTCCTAGTGATTCTCCATTACTTTATGTATCAAAATCAAGCTTCTTACATCGCGATTCATCCTGGTTTGATTAGAATGACAAGAAGCTGTCATATTCCCAAACAGGAAAACTGGGATCACCTGATTTGAAAGTGGGATAGCTTCTTCATCCTAACTCCTATGAGATTTATTCAACTTCCTAGTGATTCTCCATTACTTTATGTATCAAAATCAAGCTTCTTACATCGCGATTCATCCTGGTTTGATTAGAATGACAAAGAAGCTGTCATATTCCCAAACAGGAAAACTGGGATCACCTGATTTGAAAGTGGGATAGCTTCTTCATCCTAACTCCTATGAGATTTATTCAACTTCCTAGTGATTCTCCATTACTTTATGTATCAAAATCAAGCTTCTTACATCGCGATTCATCCTGGTTTGATTAGAATGACAAGAAGCTGTCATATTCCCAAACAGGAAAACTGGGATCACCTGATTTGAAAGTGGGATAGCTTCTTCATCCTAACTCCTATGAGATTTATTCAACTTCCTAGTGATTCTCCATTACTTTATGTATCAAAATCAAGCTTCTTACATCGCGATTCATCCTGGTTTGATTAGAATGACAAGAAGCTGTCATATTCCCAAACAGGAAAACTGGGATCACCTGATTTGAAAGTGGGATAGCTTCTTCATCCTAACTCCTATGAGATTTATTCAACTTCCTAGTGATTCTCCATTACTTTATGTATCAAAATCAAGCTTCTTACATCGCGATTCATCCTGGTTTGATTAGAATGACAAAGAAGCTGTCATATTCCCAAACAGGAAAACTGGGATCACCTGATTTGAAAGTGGGATAGCTTCTTCATCCTAACTCCTATGAGATTTATTCAACTTCCTAGTGATTCTCCATTACTTTATGTATCAAAATCAAGCTTCTTACATCGCGATTCATCCTGGTTTGATTAGAATGACAAAGAAGCTGTCATATTCCCAAACAGGAAAACTGGGATCACCTGATTTGAAAGTGGGATAGCTTCTTCATCCTAACTCCTATGAGATTTATTCAACTTCCTAGTGATTCTCCATTACTTTATGTATCAAAATCAAGCTTCTTACATCGCGATTCATCCTGGTTTGATTAGAATGACAAGAAGCTGTCATATTCCCAAACAGGAAAACTGGGATCACCTGATTTGAAAGTGGGATAGCTTCTTCATCCTAACTCCTATGAGATTTATTCAACTTCCTAGTGATTCTCCATTACTTTATGTATCAAAATCAAGCTTCTTACATCGCGATTCATCCTGGTTTGATTAGAATGACAAGGAAGCTGTCATATTCCCAAACAGGAAAACTGGGATCACCTGATTTGAAAGTGGGATAGCTTCTTCATCCTAACTCCTATGAGATTTATTCAACTTCCTAGTGATTCTCCATTACTTTATGTATCAAAATCAAGCTTCTTACATCGCGATTCATCCTGGTTTGATTAGAATGACAAGAAGCTGTCATATTCCCAAACAGGAAAACTGGGATCACCTGATTTGAAAGTGGGATAGCTTCTTCATCCTAACTCCTATGAGATTTATTCAACTTCCTAGTGATTCTCCATTACTTTATGTATCAAAATCAAGCTTCTTACATCGCGATTCATCCTGGTTTGATTAGAATGACAAAGAAGCTGTCATATTCCCAAACAGGAAAACTGGGATCACCTGATTTGAAAGTGGGATAGCTTCTTCATCCTAACTCCTATGAGATTTATTCAACTTCCTAGTGATTCTCCATTACTTTATGTATCAAAATCAAGCTTCTTACATCGCGATTCATCCTGGTTTGATTAGAATGACAAGAAGCTGTCATATTCCCAAACAGGAAAACTGGGATCACCTGATTTGAAAGTGGGATAGCTTCTTCATCCTAACTCCTATGAGATTTATTCAACTTCCTAGTGATTCTCCATTACTTTATGTATCAAAATCAAGCTTCTTACATCGCGATTCATCCTGGTTTGATTAGAATGACAAAGAAGCTGTCATATTCCCAAACAGGAAAACTGGGATCACCTGATTTGAAAGTGGGATAGCTTCTTCATCCTAACTCCTATGAGATTTATTCAACTTCCTAGTGATTCTCCATTACTTTATGTATCAAAATCAAGCTTCTTACATCGCGATTCATCCTGGTTTGATTAGAATGACAAGAAGCTGTCATATTCCCAAACAGGAAAACTGGGATCACCTGATTTGAAAGTGGGATAGCTTCTTCATCCTAACTCCTATGAGATTTATTCAACTTCCTAGTGATTCTCCATTACTTTATGTATCAAAATCAAGCTTCTTACATCGCGATTCATCCTGGTTTGATTAGAATGACAAAGAAGCTGTCATATTCCCAAACAGGAAAACTGGGATCACCTGATTTGAAAGTGGGATAGCTTCTTCATCCTAACTCCTATGAGATTTATTCAACTTCCTAGTGATTCTCCATTACTTTATGTATCAAAATCAAGCTTCTTACATCGCGATTCATCCTGGTTTGATTAGAATGACAAGAAGCTGTCATATTCCCAAACAGGAAAACTGGGATCACCTGATTTGAAAGTGGGATAGCTTCTTCATCCTAACTCCTATGAGATTTATTCAACTTCCTAGTGATTCTCCATTACTTTATGTATCAAAATCAAGCTTCTTACATCGCGATTCATCCTGGTTTGATTAGAATGACAAGAAGCTGTCATATTCCCAAACAGGAAAACTGGGATCACCTGATTTGAAAGTGGGATAGCTTCTTCATCCTAACTCCTATGAGATTTATTCAACTTCCTAGTGATTCTCCATTACTTTATGTATCAAAATCAAGCTTCTTACATCGCGATTCATCCTGGTTTGATTAGAATGACAAAGAAGCTGTCATATTCCCAAACAGGAAAACTGGGATCACCTGATTTGAAAGTGGGATAGCTTCTTCATCCTAACTCCTATGAGATTTATTCAACTTCCTAGTGATTCTCCATTACTTTATGTATCAAAATCAAGCTTCTTACATCGCGATTCATCCTGGTTTGATTAGAATGACAAAGAAGCTGTCATATTCCCAAACAGGAAAACTGGGATCACCTGATTTGAAAGTGGGATAGCTTCTTCATCCTAACTCCTATGAGATTTATTCAACTTCCTAGTGATTCTCCATTACTTTATGTATCAAAATCAAGCTTCTTACATCGCGATTCATCCTGGTTTGATTAGAATGACAAAGAAGCTGTCATATTCCCAAACAGGAAAACTGGGATCACCTGATTTGAAAGTGGGATAGCTTCTTCATCCTAACTCCTATGAGATTTATTCAACTTCCTAGTGATTCTCCATTACTTTATGTATCAAAATCAAGCTTCTTACATCGCGATTCATCCTGGTTTGATTAGAATGACAAAGAAGCTGTCATATTCCCAAACAGGAAAACTGGGATCACCTGATTTGAAAGTGGGATAGCTTCTTCATCCTAACTCCTATGAGATTTATTCAACTTCCTAGTGATTCTCCATTACTTTATGTATCAAAATCAAGCTTCTTACATCGCGATTCATCCTGGTTTGATTAGAATGACAAAGAAGCTGTCATATTCCCAAACAGGAAAACTGGGATCACCTGATTTGAAAGTGGGATAGCTTCTTCATCCTAACTCCTATGAGATTTATTCAACTTCCTAGTGATTCTCCATTACTTTATGTATCAAAATCAAGCTTCTTACATCGCGATTCATCCTGGTTTGATTAGAATGACAAAGAAGCTGTCATATTCCCAAACAGGAAAACTGGGATCACCTGATTTGAAAGTGGGATAGCTTCTTCATCCTAACTCCTATGAGATTTATTCAACTTCCTAGTGATTCTCCATTACTTTATGTATCAAAATCAAGCTTCTTACATCGCGATTCATCCTGGTTTGATTAGAATGACAAAGAAGCTGTCATATTCCCAAACAGGAAAACTGGGATCACCTGATTTGAAAGTGGGATAGCTTCTTCATCCTAACTCCTATGAGATTTATTCAACTTCCTAGTGATTCTCCATTACTTTATGTATCAAAATCAAGCTTCTTACATCGCGATTCATCCTGGTTTGATTAGAATGACAAGAAGCTGTCATATTCCCAAACAGGAAAACTGGGATCACCTGATTTGAAAGTGGGATAGCTTCTTCATCCTAACTCCTATGAGATTTATTCAACTTCCTAGTGATTCTCCATTACTTTATGTATCAAAATCAAGCTTCTTACATCGCGATTCATCCTGGTTTGATTAGAATGACAAAGAAGCTGTCATATTCCCAAACAGGAAAACTGGGATCACCTGATTTGAAAGTGGGATAGCTTCTTCATCCTAACTCCTATGAGATTTATTCAACTTCCTAGTGATTCTCCATTACTTTATGTATCAAAATCAAGCTTCTTACATCGCGATTCATCCTGGTTTGATTAGAATGACAAAGAAGCTGTCATATTCCCAAACAGGAAAACTGGGATCACCTGATTTGAAAGTGGGATAGCTTCTTCATCCTAACTCCTATGAGATTTATTCAACTTCCTAGTGATTCTCCATTACTTTATGTATCAAAATCAAGCTTCTTACATCGCGATTCATCCTGGTTTGATTAGAATGACAAAGAAGCTGTCATATTCCCAAACAGGAAAACTGGGATCACCTGATTTGAAAGTGGGATAGCTTCTTCATCCTAACTCCTATGAGATTTATTCAACTTCCTAGTGATTCTCCATTACTTTATGTATCAAAATCAAGCTTCTTACATCGCGATTCATCCTGGTTTGATTAGAATGACAAAGAAGCTGTCATATTCCCAAACAGGAAAACTGGGATCACCTGATTTGAAAGTGGGATAGCTTCTTCATCCTAACTCCTATGAGATTTATTCAACTTCCTAGTGATTCTCCATTACTTTATGTATCAAAATCAAGCTTCTTACATCGCGATTCATCCTGGTTTGATTAGAATGACAAAGAAGCTGTCATATTCCCAAACAGGAAAACTGGGATCACCTGATTTGAAAGTGGGATAGCTTCTTCATCCTAACTCCTATGAGATTTATTCAACTTCCTAGTGATTCTCCATTACTTTATGTATCAAAATCAAGCTTCTTACATCGCGATTCATCCTGGTTTGATTAGAATGACAAAGAAGCTGTCATATTCCCAAACAGGAAAACTGGGATCACCTGATTTGAAAGTGGGATAGCTTCTTCATCCTAACTCCTATGAGATTTATTCAACTTCCTAGTGATTCTCCATTACTTTATGTATCAAAATCAAGCTTCTTACATCGCGATTCATCCTGGTTTGATTAGAATGACAAAGAAGCTGTCATATTCCCAAACAGGAAAACTGGGATCACCTGATTTGAAAGTGGGATAGCTTCTTCATCCTAACTCCTATGAGATTTATTCAACTTCCTAGTGATTCTCCATTACTTTATGTATCAAAATCAAGCTTCTTACATCGCGATTCATCCTGGTTTGATTAGAATGACAAAGAAGCTGTCATATTCCCAAACAGGAAAACTGGGATCACCTGATTTGAAAGTGGGATAGCTTCTTCATCCTAACTCCTATGAGATTTATTCAACTTCCTAGTGATTCTCCATTACTTTATGTATCAAAATCAAGCTTCTTACATCGCGATTCATCCTGGTTTGATTAGAATGACAAAGAAGCTGTCATATTCCCAAACAGGAAAACTGGGATCACCTGATTTGAAAGTGGGATAGCTTCTTCATCCTAACTCCTATGAGATTTATTCAACTTCCTAGTGATTCTCCATTACTTTATGTATCAAAATCAAGCTTCTTACATCGCGATTCATCCTGGTTTGATTAGAATGACAAAGAAGCTGTCATATTCCCAAACAGGAAAACTGGGATCACCTGATTTGAAAGTGGGATAGCTTCTTCATCCTAACTCCTATGAGATTTATTCAACTTCCTAGTGATTCTCCATTACTTTATGTATCAAAATCAAGCTTCTTACATCGCGATTCATCCTGGTTTGATTAGAATGACAAAGAAGCTGTCATATTCCCAAACAGGAAAACTGGGATCACCTGATTTGAAAGTGGGATAGCTTCTTCATCCTAACTCCTATGAGATTTATTCAACTTCCTAGTGATTCTCCATTACTTTATGTATCAAAATCAAGCTTCTTACATCGCGATTCATCCTGGTTTGATTAGAATGACAAAGAAGCTGTCATATTCCCAAACAGGAAAACTGGGATCACCTGATTTGAAAGTGGGATAGCTTCTTCATCCTAACTCCTATGAGATTTATTCAACTTCCTAGTGATTCTCCATTACTTTATGTATCAAAATCAAGCTTCTTACATCGCGATTCATCCTGGTTTGATTAGAATGACAAAGAAGCTGTCATATTCCCAAACAGGAAAACTGGGATCACCTGATTTGAAAGTGGGATAGCTTCTTCATCCTAACTCCTATGAGATTTATTCAACTTCCTAGTGATTCTCCATTACTTTATGTATCAAAATCAAGCTTCTTACATCGCGATTCATCCTGGTTTGATTAGAATGACAAAGAAGCTGTCATATTCCCAAACAGGAAAACTGGGATCACCTGATTTGAAAGTGGGATAGCTTCTTCATCCTAACTCCTATGAGATTTATTCAACTTCCTAGTGATTCTCCATTACTTTATGTATCAAAATCAAGCTTCTTACATCGCGATTCATCCTGGTTTGATTAGAATGACAAAGAAGCTGTCATATTCCCAAACAGGAAAACTGGGATCACCTGATTTGAAAGTGGGATAGCTTCTTCATCCTAACTCCTATGAGATTTATTCAACTTCCTAGTGATTCTCCATTACTTTATGTATCAAAATCAAGCTTCTTACATCGCGATTCATCCTGGTTTGATTAGAATGACAAAGAAGCTGTCATATTCCCAAACAGGAAAACTGGGATCACCTGATTTGAAAGTGGGATAGCTTCTTCATCCTAACTCCTATGAGATTTATTCAACTTCCTAGTGATTCTCCATTACTTTATGTATCAAAATCAAGCTTCTTACATCGCGATTCATCCTGGTTTGATTAGAATGACAAAGAAGCTGTCATATTCCCAAACAGGAAAACTGGGATCACCTGATTTGAAAGTGGGATAGCTTCTTCATCCTAACTCCTATGAGATTTATTCAACTTCCTAGTGATTCTCCATTACTTTATGTATCAAAATCAAGCTTCTTACATCGCGATTCATCCTGGTTTGATTAGAATGACAAAGAAGCTGTCATATTCCCAAACAGGAAAACTGGGATCACCTGATTTGAAAGTGGGATAGCTTCTTCATCCTAACTCCTATGAGATTTATTCAACTTCCTAGTGATTCTCCATTACTTTATGTATCAAAATCAAGCTTCTTACATCGCGATTCATCCTGGTTTGATTAGAATGACAAAGAAGCTGTCATATTCCCAAACAGGAAAACTGGGATCACCTGATTTGAAAGTGGGATAGCTTCTTCATCCTAACTCCTATGAGATTTATTCAACTTCCTAGTGATTCTCCATTACTTTATGTATCAAAATCAAGCTTCTTACATCGCGATTCATCCTGGTTTGATTAGAATGACAAAGAAGCTGTCATATTCCCAAACAGGAAAACTGGGATCACCTGATTTGAAAGTGGGATAGCTTCTTCATCCTAACTCCTATGAGATTTATTCAACTTCCTAGTGATTCTCCATTACTTTATGTATCAAAATCAAGCTTCTTACATCGCGATTCATCCTGGTTTGATTAGAATGACAAAGAAGCTGTCATATTCCCAAACAGGAAAACTGGGATCACCTGATTTGAAAGTGGGATAGCTTCTTCATCCTAACTCCTATGAGATTTATTCAACTTCCTAGTGATTCTCCATTACTTTATGTATCAAAATCAAGCTTCTTACATCGCGATTCATCCTGGTTTGATTAGAATGACAAAGAAGCTGTCATATTCCCAAACAGGAAAACTGGGATCACCTGATTTGAAAGTGGGATAGCTTCTTCATCCTAACTCCTATGAGATTTATTCAACTTCCTAGTGATTCTCCATTACTTTATGTATCAAAATCAAGCTTCTTACATCGCGATTCATCCTGGTTTGATTAGAATGACAAAGAAGCTGTCATATTCCCAAACAGGAAAACTGGGATCACCTGATTTGAAAGTGGGATAGCTTCTTCATCCTAACTCCTATGAGATTTATTCAACTTCCTAGTGATTCTCCATTACTTTATGTATCAAAATCAAGCTTCTTACATCGCGATTCATCCTGGTTTGATTAGAATGACAAAGAAGCTGTCATATTCCCAAACAGGAAAACTGGGATCACCTGATTTGAAAGTGGGATAGCTTCTTCATCCTAACTCCTATGAGATTTATTCAACTTCCTAGTGATTCTCCATTACTTTATGTATCAAAATCAAGCTTCTTACATCGCGATTCATCCTGGTTTGATTAGAATGACAAAGAAGCTGTCATATTCCCAAACAGGAAAACTGGGATCACCTGATTTGAAAGTGGGATAGCTTCTTCATCCTAACTCCTATGAGATTTATTCAACTTCCTAGTGATTCTCCATTACTTTATGTATCAAAATCAAGCTTCTTACATCGCGATTCATCCTGGTTTGATTAGAATGACAAAGAAGCTGTCATATTCCCAAACAGGAAAACTGGGATCACCTGATTTGAAAGTGGGATAGCTTCTTCATCCTAACTCCTATGAGATTTATTCAACTTCCTAGTGATTCTCCATTACTTTATGTATCAAAATCAAGCTTCTTACATCGCGATTCATCCTGGTTTGATTAGAATGACAAAGAAGCTGTCATATTCCCAAACAGGAAAACTGGGATCACCTGATTTGAAAGTGGGATAGCTTCTTCATCCTAACTCCTATGAGATTTATTCAACTTCCTAGTGATTCTCCATTACTTTATGTATCAAAATCAAGCTTCTTACATCGCGATTCATCCTGGTTTGATTAGAATGACAAAGAAGCTGTCATATTCCCAAACAGGAAAACTGGGATCACCTGATTTGAAAGTGGGATAGCTTCTTCATCCTAACTCCTATGAGATTTATTCAACTTCCTAGTGATTCTCCATTACTTTATGTATCAAAATCAAGCTTCTTACATCGCGATTCATCCTGGTTTGATTAGAATGACAAAGAAGCTGTCATATTCCCAAACAGGAAAACTGGGATCACCTGATTTGAAAGTGGGATAGCTTCTTCATCCTAACTCCTATGAGATTTATTCAACTTCCTAGTGATTCTCCATTACTTTATGTATCAAAATCAAGCTTCTTACATCGCGATTCATCCTGGTTTGATTAGAATGACAAAGAAGCTGTCATATTCCCAAACAGGAAAACTGGGATCACCTGATTTGAAAGTGGGATAGCTTCTTCATCCTAACTCCTATGAGATTTATTCAACTTCCTAGTGATTCTCCATTACTTTATGTATCAAAATCAAGCTTCTTACATCGCGATTCATCCTGGTTTGATTAGAATGACAAAGAAGCTGTCATATTCCCAAACAGGAAAACTGGGATCACCTGATTTGAAAGTGGGATAGCTTCTTCATCCTAACTCCTATGAGATTTATTCAACTTCCTAGTGATTCTCCATTACTTTATGTATCAAAATCAAGCTTCTTACATCGCGATTCATCCTGGTTTGATTAGAATGACAAAGAAGCTGTCATATTCCCAAACAGGAAAACTGGGATCACCTGATTTGAAAGTGGGATAGCTTCTTCATCCTAACTCCTATGAGATTTATTCAACTTCCTAGTGATTCTCCATTACTTTATGTATCAAAATCAAGCTTCTTACATCGCGATTCATCCTGGTTTGATTAGAATGACAAAGAAGCTGTCATATTCCCAAACAGGAAAACTGGGATCACCTGATTTGAAAGTGGGATAGCTTCTTCATCCTAACTCCTATGAGATTTATTCAACTTCCTAGTGATTCTCCATTACTTTATGTATCAAAATCAAGCTTCTTACATCGCGATTCATCCTGGTTTGATTAGAATGACAAAGAAGCTGTCATATTCCCAAACAGGAAAACTGGGATCACCTGATTTGAAAGTGGGATAGCTTCTTCATCCTAACTCCTATGAGATTTATTCAACTTCCTAGTGATTCTCCATTACTTTATGTATCAAAATCAAGCTTCTTACATCGCGATTCATCCTGGTTTGATTAGAATGACAAAGAAGCTGTCATATTCCCAAACAGGAAAACTGGGATCACCTGATTTGAAAGTGGGATAGCTTCTTCATCCTAACTCCTATGAGATTTATTCAACTTCCTAGTGATTCTCCATTACTTTATGTATCAAAATCAAGCTTCTTACATCGCGATTCATCCTGGTTTGATTAGAATGACAAAGAAGCTGTCATATTCCCAAACAGGAAAACTGGGATCACCTGATTTGAAAGTGGGATAGCTTCTTCATCCTAACTCCTATGAGATTTATTCAACTTCCTAGTGATTCTCCATTACTTTATGTATCAAAATCAAGCTTCTTACATCGCGATTCATCCTGGTTTGATTAGAATGACAAAGAAGCTGTCATATTCCCAAACAGGAAAACTGGGATCACCTGATTTGAAAGTGGGATAGCTTCTTCATCCTAACTCCTATGAGATTTATTCAACTTCCTAGTGATTCTCCATTACTTTATGTATCAAAATCAAGCTTCTTACATCGCGATTCATCCTGGTTTGATTAGAATGACAAAGAAGCTGTCATATTCCCAAACAGGAAAACTGGGATCACCTGATTTGAAAGTGGGATAGCTTCTTCATCCTAACTCCTATGAGATTTATTCAACTTCCTAGTGATTCTCCATTACTTTATGTATCAAAATCAAGCTTCTTACATCGCGATTCATCCTGGTTTGATTAGAATGACAAAGAAGCTGTCATATTCCCAAACAGGAAAACTGGGATCACCTGATTTGAAAGTGGGATAGCTTCTTCATCCTAACTCCTATGAGATTTATTCAACTTCCTAGTGATTCTCCATTACTTTATGTATCAAAATCAAGCTTCTTACATCGCGATTCATCCTGGTTTGATTAGAATGACAAAGAAGCTGTCATATTCCCAAACAGGAAAACTGGGATCACCTGATTTGAAAGTGGGATAGCTTCTTCATCCTAACTCCTATGAGATTTATTCAACTTCCTAGTGATTCTCCATTACTTTATGTATCAAAATCAAGCTTCTTACATCGCGATTCATCCTGGTTTGATTAGAATGACAAAGAAGCTGTCATATTCCCAAACAGGAAAACTGGGATCACCTGATTTGAAAGTGGGATAGCTTCTTCATCCTAACTCCTATGAGATTTATTCAACTTCCTAGTGATTCTCCATTACTTTATGTATCAAAATCAAGCTTCTTACATCGCGATTCATCCTGGTTTGATTAGAATGACAAAGAAGCTGTCATATTCCCAAACAGGAAAACTGGGATCACCTGATTTGAAAGTGGGATAGCTTCTTCATCCTAACTCCTATGAGATTTATTCAACTTCCTAGTGATTCTCCATTACTTTATGTATCAAAATCAAGCTTCTTACATCGCGATTCATCCTGGTTTGATTAGAATGACAAAGAAGCTGTCATATTCCCAAACAGGAAAACTGGGATCACCTGATTTGAAAGTGGGATAGCTTCTTCATCCTAACTCCTATGAGATTTATTCAACTTCCTAGTGATTCTCCATTACTTTATGTATCAAAATCAAGCTTCTTACATCGCGATTCATCCTGGTTTGATTAGAATGACAAAGAAGCTGTCATATTCCCAAACAGGAAAACTGGGATCACCTGATTTGAAAGTGGGATAGCTTCTTCATCCTAACTCCTATGAGATTTATTCAACTTCCTAGTGATTCTCCATTACTTTATGTATCAAAATCAAGCTTCTTACATCGCGATTCATCCTGGTTTGATTAGAATGACAAAGAAGCTGTCATATTCCCAAACAGGAAAACTGGGATCACCTGATTTGAAAGTGGGATAGCTTCTTCATCCTAACTCCTATGAGATTTATTCAACTTCCTAGTGATTCTCCATTACTTTATGTATCAAAATCAAGCTTCTTACATCGCGATTCATCCTGGTTTGATTAGAATGACAAAGAAGCTGTCATATTCCCAAACAGGAAAACTGGGATCACCTGATTTGAAAGTGGGATAGCTTCTTCATCCTAACTCCTATGAGATTTATTCAACTTCCTAGTGATTCTCCATTACTTTATGTATCAAAATCAAGCTTCTTACATCGCGATTCATCCTGGTTTGATTAGAATGACAAAGAAGCTGTCATATTCCCAAACAGGAAAACTGGGATCACCTGATTTGAAAGTGGGATAGCTTCTTCATCCTAACTCCTATGAGATTTATTCAACTTCCTAGTGATTCTCCATTACTTTATGTATCAAAATCAAGCTTCTTACATCGCGATTCATCCTGGTTTGATTAGAATGACAAAGAAGCTGTCATATTCCCAAACAGGAAAACTGGGATCACCTGATTTGAAAGTGGGATAGCTTCTTCATCCTAACTCCTATGAGATTTATTCAACTTCCTAGTGATTCTCCATTACTTTATGTATCAAAATCAAGCTTCTTACATCGCGATTCATCCTGGTTTGATTAGAATGACAAAGAAGCTGTCATATTCCCAAACAGGAAAACTGGGATCACCTGATTTGAAAGTGGGATAGCTTCTTCATCCTAACTCCTATGAGATTTATTCAACTTCCTAGTGATTCTCCATTACTTTATGTATCAAAATCAAGCTTCTTACATCGCGATTCATCCTGGTTTGATTAGAATGACAAAGAAGCTGTCATATTCCCAAACAGGAAAACTGGGATCACCTGATTTGAAAGTGGGATAGCTTCTTCATCCTAACTCCTATGAGATTTATTCAACTTCCTAGTGATTCTCCATTACTTTATGTATCAAAATCAAGCTTCTTACATCGCGATTCATCCTGGTTTGATTAGAATGACAAAGAAGCTGTCATATTCCCAAACAGGAAAACTGGGATCACCTGATTTGAAAGTGGGATAGCTTCTTCATCCTAACTCCTATGAGATTTATTCAACTTCCTAGTGATTCTCCATTACTTTATGTATCAAAATCAAGCTTCTTACATCGCGATTCATCCTGGTTTGATTAGAATGACAAAGAAGCTGTCATATTCCCAAACAGGAAAACTGGGATCACCTGATTTGAAAGTGGGATAGCTTCTTCATCCTAACTCCTATGAGATTTATTCAACTTCCTAGTGATTCTCCATTACTTTATGTATCAAAATCAAGCTTCTTACATCGCGATTCATCCTGGTTTGATTAGAATGACAAAGAAGCTGTCATATTCCCAAACAGGAAAACTGGGATCACCTGATTTGAAAGTGGGATAGCTTCTTCATCCTAACTCCTATGAGATTTATTCAACTTCCTAGTGATTCTCCATTACTTTATGTATCAAAATCAAGCTTCTTACATCGCGATTCATCCTGGTTTGATTAGAATGACAAAGAAGCTGTCATATTCCCAAACAGGAAAACTGGGATCACCTGATTTGAAAGTGGGATAGCTTCTTCATCCTAACTCCTATGAGATTTATTCAACTTCCTAGTGATTCTCCATTACTTTATGTATCAAAATCAAGCTTCTTACATCGCGATTCATCCTGGTTTGATTAGAATGACAAAGAAGCTGTCATATTCCCAAACAGGAAAACTGGGATCACCTGATTTGAAAGTGGGATAGCTTCTTCATCCTAACTCCTATGAGATTTATTCAACTTCCTAGTGATTCTCCATTACTTTATGTATCAAAATCAAGCTTCTTACATCGCGATTCATCCTGGTTTGATTAGAATGACAAAGAAGCTGTCATATTCCCAAACAGGAAAACTGGGATCACCTGATTTGAAAGTGGGATAGCTTCTTCATCCTAACTCCTATGAGATTTATTCAACTTCCTAGTGATTCTCCATTACTTTATGTATCAAAATCAAGCTTCTTACATCGCGATTCATCCTGGTTTGATTAGAATGACAAAGAAGCTGTCATATTCCCAAACAGGAAAACTGGGATCACCTGATTTGAAAGTGGGATAGCTTCTTCATCCTAACTCCTATGAGATTTATTCAACTTCCTAGTGATTCTCCATTACTTTATGTATCAAAATCAAGCTTCTTACATCGCGATTCATCCTGGTTTGATTAGAATGACAAAGAAGCTGTCATATTCCCAAACAGGAAAACTGGGATCACCTGATTTGAAAGTGGGATAGCTTCTTCATCCTAACTCCTATGAGATTTATTCAACTTCCTAGTGATTCTCCATTACTTTATGTATCAAAATCAAGCTTCTTACATCGCGATTCATCCTGGTTTGATTAGAATGACAAAGAAGCTGTCATATTCCCAAACAGGAAAACTGGGATCACCTGATTTGAAAGTGGGATAGCTTCTTCATCCTAACTCCTATGAGATTTATTCAACTTCCTAGTGATTCTCCATTACTTTATGTATCAAAATCAAGCTTCTTACATCGCGATTCATCCTGGTTTGATTAGAATGACAAAGAAGCTGTCATATTCCCAAACAGGAAAACTGGGATCACCTGATTTGAAAGTGGGATAGCTTCTTCATCCTAACTCCTATGAGATTTATTCAACTTCCTAGTGATTCTCCATTACTTTATGTATCAAAATCAAGCTTCTTACATCGCGATTCATCCTGGTTTGATTAGAATGACAAAGAAGCTGTCATATTCCCAAACAGGAAAACTGGGATCACCTGATTTGAAAGTGGGATAGCTTCTTCATCCTAACTCCTATGAGATTTATTCAACTTCCTAGTGATTCTCCATTACTTTATGTATCAAAATCAAGCTTCTTACATCGCGATTCATCCTGGTTTGATTAGAATGACAAAGAAGCTGTCATATTCCCAAACAGGAAAACTGGGATCACCTGATTTGAAAGTGGGATAGCTTCTTCATCCTAACTCCTATGAGATTTATTCAACTTCCTAGTGATTCTCCATTACTTTATGTATCAAAATCAAGCTTCTTACATCGCGATTCATCCTGGTTTGATTAGAATGACAAAGAAGCTGTCATATTCCCAAACAGGAAAACTGGGATCACCTGATTTGAAAGTGGGATAGCTTCTTCATCCTAACTCCTATGAGATTTATTCAACTTCCTAGTGATTCTCCATTACTTTATGTATCAAAATCAAGCTTCTTACATCGCGATTCATCCTGGTTTGATTAGAATGACAAAGAAGCTGTCATATTCCCAAACAGGAAAACTGGGATCACCTGATTTGAAAGTGGGATAGCTTCTTCATCCTAACTCCTATGAGATTTATTCAACTTCCTAGTGATTCTCCATTACTTTATGTATCAAAATCAAGCTTCTTACATCGCGATTCATCCTGGTTTGATTAGAATGACAAAGAAGCTGTCATATTCCCAAACAGGAAAACTGGGATCACCTGATTTGAAAGTGGGATAGCTTCTTCATCCTAACTCCTATGAGATTTATTCAACTTCCTAGTGATTCTCCATTACTTTATGTATCAAAATCAAGCTTCTTACATCGCGATTCATCCTGGTTTGATTAGAATGACAAAGAAGCTGTCATATTCCCAAACAGGAAAACTGGGATCACCTGATTTGAAAGTGGGATAGCTTCTTCATCCTAACTCCTATGAGATTTATTCAACTTCCTAGTGATTCTCCATTACTTTATGTATCAAAATCAAGCTTCTTACATCGCGATTCATCCTGGTTTGATTAGAATGACAAAGAAGCTGTCATATTCCCAAACAGGAAAACTGGGATCACCTGATTTGAAAGTGGGATAGCTTCTTCATCCTAACTCCTATGAGATTTATTCAACTTCCTAGTGATTCTCCATTACTTTATGTATCAAAATCAAGCTTCTTACATCGCGATTCATCCTGGTTTGATTAGAATGACAAAGAAGCTGTCATATTCCCAAACAGGAAAACTGGGATCACCTGATTTGAAAGTGGGATAGCTTCTTCATCCTAACTCCTATGAGATTTATTCAACTTCCTAGTGATTCTCCATTACTTTATGTATCAAAATCAAGCTTCTTACATCGCGATTCATCCTGGTTTGATTAGAATGACAAAGAAGCTGTCATATTCCCAAACAGGAAAACTGGGATCACCTGATTTGAAAGTGGGATAGCTTCTTCATCCTAACTCCTATGAGATTTATTCAACTTCCTAGTGATTCTCCATTACTTTATGTATCAAAATCAAGCTTCTTACATCGCGATTCATCCTGGTTTGATTAGAATGACAAAGAAGCTGTCATATTCCCAAACAGGAAAACTGGGATCACCTGATTTGAAAGTGGGATAGCTTCTTCATCCTAACTCCTATGAGATTTATTCAACTTCCTAGTGATTCTCCATTACTTTATGTATCAAAATCAAGCTTCTTACATCGCGATTCATCCTGGTTTGATTAGAATGACAAAGAAGCTGTCATATTCCCAAACAGGAAAACTGGGATCACCTGATTTGAAAGTGGGATAGCTTCTTCATCCTAACTCCTATGAGATTTATTCAACTTCCTAGTGATTCTCCATTACTTTATGTATCAAAATCAAGCTTCTTACATCGCGATTCATCCTGGTTTGATTAGAATGACAAAGAAGCTGTCATATTCCCAAACAGGAAAACTGGGATCACCTGATTTGAAAGTGGGATAGCTTCTTCATCCTAACTCCTATGAGATTTATTCAACTTCCTAGTGATTCTCCATTACTTTATGTATCAAAATCAAGCTTCTTACATCGCGATTCATCCTGGTTTGATTAGAATGACAAAGAAGCTGTCATATTCCCAAACAGGAAAACTGGGATCACCTGATTTGAAAGTGGGATAGCTTCTTCATCCTAACTCCTATGAGATTTATTCAACTTCCTAGTGATTCTCCATTACTTTATGTATCAAAATCAAGCTTCTTACATCGCGATTCATCCTGGTTTGATTAGAATGACAAAGAAGCTGTCATATTCCCAAACAGGAAAACTGGGATCACCTGATTTGAAAGTGGGATAGCTTCTTCATCCTAACTCCTATGAGATTTATTCAACTTCCTAGTGATTCTCCATTACTTTATGTATCAAAATCAAGCTTCTTACATCGCGATTCATCCTGGTTTGATTAGAATGACAAAGAAGCTGTCATATTCCCAAACAGGAAAACTGGGATCACCTGATTTGAAAGTGGGATAGCTTCTTCATCCTAACTCCTATGAGATTTATTCAACTTCCTAGTGATTCTCCATTACTTTATGTATCAAAATCAAGCTTCTTACATCGCGATTCATCCTGGTTTGATTAGAATGACAAAGAAGCTGTCATATTCCCAAACAGGAAAACTGGGATCACCTGATTTGAAAGTGGGATAGCTTCTTCATCCTAACTCCTATGAGATTTATTCAACTTCCTAGTGATTCTCCATTACTTTATGTATCAAAATCAAGCTTCTTACATCGCGATTCATCCTGGTTTGATTAGAATGACAAAGAAGCTGTCATATTCCCAAACAGGAAAACTGGGATCACCTGATTTGAAAGTGGGATAGCTTCTTCATCCTAACTCCTATGAGATTTATTCAACTTCCTAGTGATTCTCCATTACTTTATGTATCAAAATCAAGCTTCTTACATCGCGATTCATCCTGGTTTGATTAGAATGACAAAGAAGCTGTCATATTCCCAAACAGGAAAACTGGGATCACCTGATTTGAAAGTGGGATAGCTTCTTCATCCTAACTCCTATGAGATTTATTCAACTTCCTAGTGATTCTCCATTACTTTATGTATCAAAATCAAGCTTCTTACATCGCGATTCATCCTGGTTTGATTAGAATGACAAAGAAGCTGTCATATTCCCAAACAGGAAAACTGGGATCACCTGATTTGAAAGTGGGATAGCTTCTTCATCCTAACTCCTATGAGATTTATTCAACTTCCTAGTGATTCTCCATTACTTTATGTATCAAAATCAAGCTTCTTACATCGCGATTCATCCTGGTTTGATTAGAATGACAAAGAAGCTGTCATATTCCCAAACAGGAAAACTGGGATCACCTGATTTGAAAGTGGGATAGCTTCTTCATCCTAACTCCTATGAGATTTATTCAACTTCCTAGTGATTCTCCATTACTTTATGTATCAAAATCAAGCTTCTTACATCGCGATTCATCCTGGTTTGATTAGAATGACAAAGAAGCTGTCATATTCCCAAACAGGAAAACTGGGATCACCTGATTTGAAAGTGGGATAGCTTCTTCATCCTAACTCCTATGAGATTTATTCAACTTCCTAGTGATTCTCCATTACTTTATGTATCAAAATCAAGCTTCTTACATCGCGATTCATCCTGGTTTGATTAGAATGACAAAGAAGCTGTCATATTCCCAAACAGGAAAACTGGGATCACCTGATTTGAAAGTGGGATAGCTTCTTCATCCTAACTCCTATGAGATTTATTCAACTTCCTAGTGATTCTCCATTACTTTATGTATCAAAATCAAGCTTCTTACATCGCGATTCATCCTGGTTTGATTAGAATGACAAAGAAGCTGTCATATTCCCAAACAGGAAAACTGGGATCACCTGATTTGAAAGTGGGATAGCTTCTTCATCCTAACTCCTATGAGATTTATTCAACTTCCTAGTGATTCTCCATTACTTTATGTATCAAAATCAAGCTTCTTACATCGCGATTCATCCTGGTTTGATTAGAATGACAAAGAAGCTGTCATATTCCCAAACAGGAAAACTGGGATCACCTGATTTGAAAGTGGGATAGCTTCTTCATCCTAACTCCTATGAGATTTATTCAACTTCCTAGTGATTCTCCATTACTTTATGTATCAAAATCAAGCTTCTTACATCGCGATTCATCCTGGTTTGATTAGAATGACAAAGAAGCTGTCATATTCCCAAACAGGAAAACTGGGATCACCTGATTTGAAAGTGGGATAGCTTCTTCATCCTAACTCCTATGAGATTTATTCAACTTCCTAGTGATTCTCCATTACTTTATGTATCAAAATCAAGCTTCTTACATCGCGATTCATCCTGGTTTGATTAGAATGACAAAGAAGCTGTCATATTCCCAAACAGGAAAACTGGGATCACCTGATTTGAAAGTGGGATAGCTTCTTCATCCTAACTCCTATGAGATTTATTCAACTTCCTAGTGATTCTCCATTACTTTATGTATCAAAATCAAGCTTCTTACATCGCGATTCATCCTGGTTTGATTAGAATGACAAAGAAGCTGTCATATTCCCAAACAGGAAAACTGGGATCACCTGATTTGAAAGTGGGATAGCTTCTTCATCCTAACTCCTATGAGATTTATTCAACTTCCTAGTGATTCTCCATTACTTTATGTATCAAAATCAAGCTTCTTACATCGCGATTCATCCTGGTTTGATTAGAATGACAAAGAAGCTGTCATATTCCCAAACAGGAAAACTGGGATCACCTGATTTGAAAGTGGGATAGCTTCTTCATCCTAACTCCTATGAGATTTATTCAACTTCCTAGTGATTCTCCATTACTTTATGTATCAAAATCAAGCTTCTTACATCGCGATTCATCCTGGTTTGATTAGAATGACAAAGAAGCTGTCATATTCCCAAACAGGAAAACTGGGATCACCTGATTTGAAAGTGGGATAGCTTCTTCATCCTAACTCCTATGAGATTTATTCAACTTCCTAGTGATTCTCCATTACTTTATGTATCAAAATCAAGCTTCTTACATCGCGATTCATCCTGGTTTGATTAGAATGACAAAGAAGCTGTCATATTCCCAAACAGGAAAACTGGGATCACCTGATTTGAAAGTGGGATAGCTTCTTCATCCTAACTCCTATGAGATTTATTCAACTTCCTAGTGATTCTCCATTACTTTATGTATCAAAATCAAGCTTCTTACATCGCGATTCATCCTGGTTTGATTAGAATGACAAAGAAGCTGTCATATTCCCAAACAGGAAAACTGGGATCACCTGATTTGAAAGTGGGATAGCTTCTTCATCCTAACTCCTATGAGATTTATTCAACTTCCTAGTGATTCTCCATTACTTTATGTATCAAAATCAAGCTTCTTACATCGCGATTCATCCTGGTTTGATTAGAATGACAAAGAAGCTGTCATATTCCCAAACAGGAAAACTGGGATCACCTGATTTGAAAGTGGGATAGCTTCTTCATCCTAACTCCTATGAGATTTATTCAACTTCCTAGTGATTCTCCATTACTTTATGTATCAAAATCAAGCTTCTTACATCGCGATTCATCCTGGTTTGATTAGAATGACAAAGAAGCTGTCATATTCCCAAACAGGAAAACTGGGATCACCTGATTTGAAAGTGGGATAGCTTCTTCATCCTAACTCCTATGAGATTTATTCAACTTCCTAGTGATTCTCCATTACTTTATGTATCAAAATCAAGCTTCTTACATCGCGATTCATCCTGGTTTGATTAGAATGACAAAGAAGCTGTCATATTCCCAAACAGGAAAACTGGGATCACCTGATTTGAAAGTGGGATAGCTTCTTCATCCTAACTCCTATGAGATTTATTCTTCAACTTCCTAGTGATTCTCCATTACTTTTTAAGTATCAAATCAAGCTTCTTACATCGCGATTCATCCTGGTTTGATTAGAATGAAAGAAGCTGTCATATTCCCAAACAGGAAAACTGGGATCACCTGATTTGAAAGTGGGATAGCTTCTTCATCCTAACTCCTATGAGATTTATTCAACTTCCTAGTGATTCTCCATTACTTTATGTATCAAAATCAAGCTTCTTACATCGCGATTCATCCTGGTTTGATTAGAATGACAAGGAAGCTGTCATATTCCAAACAGGAAAACGGGGATCACCTGATTTGAAAGTGGGATAGCTTCTTCATCCTAACTCCTATGAGATTTATTCAACTTCCTAGTGATTCTCCATTACTTTATGTATCAAAATCAAGCTTCTTACATCGCGATTCATCCTGTTGATTAGAATGACAAAGAAGCTGATATTTCCCAACAAGAAAACTGGGATCACCTGATTGAA